>NC_056733.1:1230371401-1230388901 GCF_019279795.1 Protopterus annectens
CCGGGGGACTAATTATCTGCAGTATGTTTAAGGTAGGTTGAATGATACCCTCACATTGCAAACTAAATGTAACACAAACAGATTGATTTTCAAAAACGTTGGTACAGATATATACATTTCAGAAGACCAATGACACTCACATATGTTTAGGGTAAATGCCTAACAACTAAATCATTTTCTATATAAGATTATTATGAAGTAAGCCTTCAGAAAATGAATAAGTTGATATGTTTTATCACAGCTATAAACTGTGTATATTTAGAAGAAAATGCCATTCATATACAAAAAAATCATTAAGACTGCTGTTTAGCATGTCACTAGTAACACCTACCTTGAGTATAACTCACCTAATCAACAGATACTAATGCTGAGTTTAGTTATTGCTATATGCTAGGAATAAACAGTTGCCTCATACATAAATCAGACTTTTCTATTTAACTGGTATTATTTCTGTCTCACAGAATTTTTGTTGTATGTATTAATGGATAGTTTGGTAGTCAATGGTAACACAGTTGCACACTAATTCACCCTCATTCTGAGTCTAGGAAAACTCAAATATTGCTTAAGGGCTGAAAATCAATAGCACACCTAAATAAATTAGAACTAAAATAAAAAATCCATGGCACATGGCTAGAAACTCGTCAGTCATTTTTCTTTAAAACCAGAGATGAACATAAAACCTCATCCATGAGTCTATATATTCTTCTTGTAACAGATGGGAAAATAATCTAATATTCAACAAGGACTCTTTTCTCTAGTTAAGTTACTAAAATATATTATGTAACCTAGTGTTAAATGGCCCTGATTTTTTAAAATCATTGTATTATTATGAATGTATTCTTTTAGTGAGAGCAATATTTTAAATGAATCTTAAAAAAATATTCATTTAATTAGCTGTTTGTATGCCAGAAGGGATATGGCTGCCTGTACTGAAAAGTAACATAAACAATTAATCTGAGAAGCATTTCATCTGATTAAAATTTCTTATGGTTAATTTCATATGACCTTTCTGTAACTTGAAAAAGAATGCAGTCATTCATAAAATTTCTCCAAAAGACATTAATAGAGTAACACTTCTAGGAATTATTGGTTTCATTGCATTCATTTAATAAAAAATAGGAAACTTAAATTGAGCAGCATTGTGCTTTGTTTCTTCCTTCCGGGATCATGGATTCTTCAACAGTTTAAAAGCTGGGGCTGATACATTTCTTAATAAAGAATCAGCACATTCACCTGTATGAACAGAACATACCTGACATGTTTGAGATGTAGCCTGTTACACTGTTTCTGATTACTCTTCTTTTTTTAGTTGATTAAGTAACTTGCAATCTACTCATATTAGCAAAATGGACTGTGATCAGTTTATATTCTACTAACCACAATCTAGTAAAACCAGATTTGGTGTCCCCTCACTGTCCATATATTAGGATTGCTGGATTGATCCTGACCAAGGTTCCGTGAGTCAATCTCATTCCAGTCAATTGCCACTTCAGTTTCCTACAGTCGGTCAACATGAACTTCCCTAAACTTCATTTGCACATAGGAAAAAAAAGATTGAGAGTTAGATTGCTGATCACTGTTTCCCATAGGAAATCATTGCTGTTGCAACGTCTAAGTGTCCACCAGTAATGATCCACTTCCTTTGGTTCATACATTCATAGGTTCATAGGTGTTTACTAGGCTAAGGACCACAAGGGCCTTTTTAAGGCTAGCCATGCATGCCAAATCTCTGACAAGTTCTGATACCCTTGGTAAGTGTAAGCATGGGCGTGGGAGATGAACCATTTACAGGTTACCTTTTTGCATCAGACACATAGGTGCCAAACCAGGGATGAATTTCTGGTTTCCCATCCAATTGTCCAAGTTGCACTTGAATTGTATTAGGGAGGAATTTTGCTTAACATGGATGGGGAACCTGTTCCATAGATGGGGTAGTCTCTGGATACATACCTATCTCTCCAGCAGGTCCTATTTACATCACAGGCAAGGTTGAAGTTTTTAGAATGGGTAATTCTGGTACTGTTTGCTTTGTGGATATGCAAGAGGTCCATCAGAGTGTGGTCTGACAATGCCCTGTATGCCAGACATAGATCTCCCTTCAAAAGCCTGTAGGAGACAGAATGATATGGCCTTGAGGAGGTCTGCATAGGACATATTACTTATGCCCTGTATTCTTTTAGTGAGGAACCTCTGTGGACATTTGAGTTGTTGGATATACCTGGTTAGGTACATACCAAAGAGGGCATAGTACTCAATGACAGGTCTGATGAATGCAGAATACAGTAGAACAATGACTTCCTTGGATTTTGATGTCATACCTTTGTTTATAAGTTGCACAGCATAGAATGCTTTCCTCACCACTGTAGACATGTGATGATCAAAGGCTAGATTACTATCTATGTGTGTCCCTATTGACTACTGGGTCAACTCTGAGGGGGGTGTTGTCAATATGATAGTTACCAGGAATGGATGACTTCTCAAAGGAAACTCTTATGCATTTCTTGGCATGTAGTTTTTGTCCATGATTCTGACACCAGTTGTTTGTCTGTGTCAGCCCCTCCTAGAGAACATTTGTGTCAGTGTGAGATTCAGTGACCACTCCTAATTTGCAATCATCTGCAAATTTAGTCAGCCAGAGACCGCTGACATTGGCCTTGACTTCTGAGAAGCAAATACTAAAAAGGAGCAGTCCAAGGACTGATCCCTTATGGACTCCACTTGTGACTGGCCTCTTTGTAGTGGTGGACTCCCCAATTCTAACTTCCTCAGTCCTGTCTGTCAGCCAGTTGGGTATCCACCAGGTGACATATGGGTTTGTACCTAACCTCTTTAGTTTGTCAATAATACCTGAGTGGGATAGTGTGTCAAATGCCTTGGCCAGGTCAAGGTAGGCAGTGTGAACAATTTTGCCCTCATCCATTGCTTTGCTGTCCTTTTCAAAGAAGTCCACCAGGTTGAGTAGGCATGATCTGCCCTTGATGAAACCAAACTGGGATGGGTCCAGTGTCTGGAGGCTTATTATATCTCTGTTGATCATTTCCATGATAATTCTTTCCATGGCTTTATATATAAGAATAGTGAGACTTATGGGTATGTAGTTTCCAGGGTCTGTAGATGGCCCACCTTTGTGCAGAGGGATGACTGTTGCCTTTCTTCATTCATGAGAGGAGTAAAGTTGGAGCGTCTTCCCTTCTTTCAGTTGTCCAACTGTGGAGTTAGTCTGTGTGTGTGTGTGTGTGTGTGTGTGTGTGTGTGTGTGTGTGTGTGTGTGTATATATATATATATATATATATATATATATGCATACTATATATATATATATAAAAATACATGTATATAGTACAAAACAATGTGTGCTATACAATATATATATGTACAATACAAGATAAGAATATACTAAAAAACATAAAAAATGAAAAATATATATAAAATATATATAAAAAATATAAAATATATATAAATATATATCTGTCAGGAAAGATGTACAACATTGGCACACTGCTAGATAAACAAAGGAACCTAGGTTCATTACCCACCTTGAAAGTGGTCATCTGAAATAGAACCCATTGCTACTCCATCTCATTATCTATAAAGATTAAATGGGCTAATAAATCTATCTTGACTATACTATATATACTATATATATATGTGTGTGTGTGTGTGTGTGTGTGTGTGTGTGTGTGTGTGTGTGTGTGTATATATATATATATATATATATATATATATATATATATATATATATATATATATATATATATAACACACACATACACACACACACATGTATTATATTAATAGATATATATATATATAAGCTTGGGGAGCAGGAGGCTTCTCCCACATCAGAGCTACAAGAGAGCTTGAAGTTAAATTGTTACTGTTTTGTGTGTTATTTTTCAGTATTTTGACTTACTGGAAGTCAATGGTTCACAAATGAACCTCTGCTGCAGCTTGTTTTTTTAAGCTTGGCAGCAATGTCAGTCATTGCTGTCAGTCTGTTACTTCCAAAAACATGGACAAATCAAGAAATCAAGAAATGATCGGTTGACAATCAGTGAACATTTTAAAATATTAATACTATTAACTAGAGAAGCTGATATAATAAAAGAATAAGAATTAACATGCATTTTTTGAAATAAAAGATATCTATTACTTTAATTATTGTTATTAGTTGTTATGTATATTGCATCACCATTTCTCCCCGAATCTTCAATTTTAGGAGGAATAAGGAGGGACAAAGCAAAACTCTGAAACAAGATCAGGGACAGTTGAGAGATATGCAGCCATATACTGTATTTCAACTCTATTCCATTAAAACAGTAGCCACACATTAAACTCTTCCACGTTGCTTCACACAAATCACATTAATCCTATAAAACCAGAATAATGAGCAACCAATAGCAGGCAGCTCTCCATTTTCTTTCACAATCTGATCAATTATAGCTCCTTCATCTGTGCATAAATTACATATCCAGTTAAGTAGGTCATCTTATTTCAAACACATGCATACCAGTCCAGCAAAGCCAAATAGTGGATGTTTATTGAGAAAACAACAAAAGGGTCATTTACTTTAACAAGACAGCTCCTACCCCATGCAGTGTTTATAGCTACTTTTATGTGCACTTCAGACGTTTGAAATAAAAATGGGTGATCATGTATTGTATTTTATATCTTTGTTCTATGAAAACAGTAGCCATGCATACATTAACATATCCTAAGTTGCATCACATAAATCATATTAGTCCTACAACATCAGAAGAATAAGCAATGAGCAGAAAATAGTCATATTCCACCACAGACAGGGCAACAATTTAATATGTAATTGTCATACTCAGTTAAGGCTTTGCATCAACATGCATATTGTTAGGAATAAGAAGCATAAAACTTCTATCAGTTTTGACAGACTAATACTTATTGGTTTGCCAGAAATTTAAAATAATTTATAAGGGATAGGGTAAACATATATGGCAAAACCAATGACATTTTGTAAAATCAAGAATAAATGAGAAATAGGTACCACAATCTGGTTGTAGGAAAGTAATGTTATTATAATAAAAAAGAAAGAAAGAAAGAAAGAAAGAAAGAAAGAAAGAAAGAAAGAAAGAAAGAAAGAAAGAAAGAAAAAAAACTTACAGATTACTCTTCATGCTGTTGATATTCCTACATAGTTTCAAATGCATTGACTTATTGTTCATTCCTGCCCACTATCTAGTTGATTCATTGTCTAGGTAAACTGAGAGTTGGATGAAACAGGAGACCATCAAATCAAATGACCACATCTACAAAACCTTCATCCCTAGGGTGTTGTAACTAATGCATCTAATGTAATCTGGGATATGGTGTGCTATATTTTTACTGGTTTATTTTCTTCAGGTAAAAGAAATGTCATATTTCCTTACATAAAAAAAATAAAAAGATACTAGAAACGCACATCTACCAATGGCAGCAGCATCTTGGGCAGATGCCTAGTTTGCCTATGTGTAAGGCCAGTCATGGCTGTATCCGTTAGCTTCATTATGCTGTTCAGAAACTTGTGTATGTTAACTGACCATAATAGTAGGTCTTTGAATATATTACGTTTGCAGTAGCTATAACTGCATAGAAAATATTCTGGCAAGGATTGGACTTCTGGTCAGTTTACAAAGTTCAAGGCTTCTTCCTCACCGCCATACATCTGTCCTTAACATGAAAGTACATGTTGGTAAAATCCCAACTATGTATGGACATGTGAGGTACGCAGAATGCTTTCTCCTTTGCTTTGTTTTCAGGATAAAACATATGGCGATGAATGGTTTGGTTCAAATTAACTTCAGAGAGTCATCCTGCTCTTGTGAAAAAATCAAGAAAGGATGGATTGATATAAGGACTTGTATTTAAAGCTACCAAACTAGCCGAAGTCAGAGCAATATGCAAAACACCTTCCAAGTTACAGATTTAAAATAAATAATAGCTACAGTTTCCAACATACAGACAGTTAACTTCTCAGAAACAAAATTAAGATCCCATGGAGGTGTCACTTCTTTCCTGACTGGTGTAATATACAAAACCCCATTTAAAAATTGTTTTAACTTGGGATAAAAAAGAAAGAGGGTACTCTACAAGCAGATGAGCAGACATTACCAAAAGACATTACTTTGTAGAAGTGTACCTTCAGACTAGGTTGAAATAATTCGCATATGTATTGAAGACTCAGAGGAGTCCACGCTAAGAATTATTCCTCTACTCTTTCATGGCACCAGCTAAGGAATATTTTTCGATTTTGAGAAGTATGATTACTTAGTAGCAGGTTTTATAGTTTCTTTTTCATACCTGGTGAACATTCTAAGAAAAAAAGTGCCTGAATGGGACCAAAATTCTATCATCCAAACTTTTAGGTTAATATCTTGAATGTTGGGATAGATTAGGGATTCCTTGTGTTGTGTAAAAGATTTACTTTGTGAGGAAGATTTTGCTAATGACTCTTGACCAGATGCATGAGAACTGAGAACCAATATTGTCTAGTCCAAAATGGTGTGAGTAGAAGTATAATTGGTAAATCAGTACTGATTTTTTAGAAAAACTTTGGGTATCAGGAAAAGGGAGAAAATGCATACTGCAGCACTCCCATCTATAGTAAAGAAAATACATTTGTTTTCCAAGACTCTTTATATATCCTGGCTCAGAATAGGTTTAGCTACCTGTTGAAGAAAATGAGGCAAGCAGATCTACTTGGGGATTTCCCCACAGGTGGACAATGTCCAGGAAGACAGGTAATTTTGCATCTACTCATGAGGATCTATCCTGGATCTGCTCAAGGTGACTGCTATTGTATTCTGCTATAACAGAATGTATGAAGCCTAGAAAATAAGGTTGTTTTTAATTGCAAGGTCCCAGACAACTATGTATAGTCTATAGAGGTGATATGATTTTGTTGCCCCTTGTTTGTTTATATACCATATCACTATGGTGTCTTTTATCATTAACAAATGAGATCCATGGCTCATTTAAGGCATTGACACTTTTATTAGGGCCATCATCTCTTTCATATTTAAACTCTAGTTCCTGAAATGTGGATCTCACATGCCATGACCCTTGATATGTTGGGGCCCTGCTCCTCCTCTTCCCATGTGAAGTCCAAAGCATTTGCCATGCAGAAAGAGGGGAAGAAAATAGGAGGCGATATAGCAAAACCCAACTGGCCCAACATAAGAGTTTTTTCTTGATGAAACTGAGTACTGGAACCTGGTGACAGAAGGGATGAACACATTGAATCCATACTGAACTGAGATACCAATGGATTTTCCTCATGTGTAGCTTGGCAAATGGGGCCACTAGGATGTAGGTAATAGTCAAGCCCAGGATTTTAAGAAACTCACTTGCAGCAGACATTCTTTGTTGGTACAGATTCAGGAAGTGAGCTTGATAAGCTGATCTTTGTCAGGTGGGAGATATGGAAAGGATAGAATTTAACAGGCACCCTAGAAATACTAACTTGTAAGTGGGGCTTGAACCAGATTTTTCATATTTAGCCTAAAGCCTAGACTGCTGAAAAGATTTATGGTGAACAGAAAAACAGCTAAAGTGTCTTGGACTGATAGAGTGGAGATGATGCAATGATGCAAATATGGTTGTTCTGAAGTCTGAAATGCATATGGCTGTGGTCAAACACTTTGTGAGAACATTATGAACAGAGAAAAGACTGAAAGACAAAGATGTAAAGCGAAAGTACAGTCTCAATGCAAAGAATCTTACATAATTCCCTTGCATTTTGTTAATTGGGATGGGAAAGGAAGCATCATTTAAGTCCAATGTGACTATGAAAGTTTTGGGAAACAAAAGGGGAAAGAGAGTTTGTAATAGCACATCTTGAAAGGAAAGTTGTTTAGCTTTGAAAGGCTCAAAATTATTATTTTTTTTATCTTACAATTGTGTCCTGCGGGGGTTACTTTTTCCAGGAAGTATGGTCTCTCACAAACCAGTGTGATTGAATCCAACAACCTCCACCTCCCAGGATGCTAGGATTACAGGCGTATGCCATACACCTGTCTTAAATTCAGTAAACAGCTCATTTACAGAGTAAGACCTGTACCGCTAAGTTCAAAATCCAGGGTTTGAACCCAGGACCTCTCACACCCTAAGCAAGGATCATACCCCCTAGACGAATAAGCCTCAAATGCACACCTCTGCCAAGCTTCAAACCCAGGCCTGGAAATGAACCCAGGTCTACTACATGGAAGGTAGCTATGCTTACCACTGTACCACCAATGCTAGTCTTTATATGCTTTCCTTTTTGGGAACAAGAAACATTCTGGAATAAAAAAGCTTTATTCTTTGAGATTTAAGAGTAGTTCTATTATGTCTTTGGACAACAAATGTGACCTTACTTGAAGAAACAGCTGAATTTGTTTTTATTAAGGATGAGTGATCCTTTATTGAATTGGAAAGGATGCCCATTAAAATCTGTAACGATCTCTGATTATTTTTTAGAACCCATTCATCTAAAATTATTTTTACCAGAAAAGAAGACAGTGGGACAGATAGCCTGCAGATTGGGAAGAATGGCCAGGGAGAGAAGGGAGAAAAAGTATGTTTGGGCATAGATAGTTACTGGGCTTTCTTTTGAAATGGGGCTCCTAGGGATGAATCTGGGCATCTTGGGGCAATGCAGTAATTGCCTCATGTACACAGACAACACTCTCCTCCTACCACCCAACACTACAACCTGTGAGAGATGCACTTATATAGCCAAACTGGAAGCAAAGCTCTCTTCACCTAAGACTGGACTAGACAGTCAAGAGGAGAAGGTAAACACTTGCACCACACCACACTCAGCACATAGTCCCTCAAAACCTACACCGCCAAAACACACACATAGAAACACAAAACACACACCTACATTCGCGAAGGCTCTCAGTAAAAACCTGCCCAAGCAACAGGGACCTCCAAAGCAGAAACACAAGCAACCTCCACCCCCCCAACACAACCCAAATGACACATAGCCCACAAACTCAACCACACCCCATAAGTCATAACAGCGTACCCAACACTCTAGTCATAGGTGACTCTGTAGTCAGGCACACTGATGTTCCACTCACCAGGCTAAACATGGAGAAAGTTACTCTCAGCTGCTTGTCGGGTGCCAGGATCCACCACATAACGCATGCACTCAGGTCACTCCACAACAAGTACAAATATGACTCTGTCATTGTCCATGTTGGTGTGAATGACCAGAGACGTACCTCCTTGGACTACATGAAAAGGGACATGGAGGAGCTGTCCGATCTTGTAGCCCAGGCAGGTATGACCCTAGCCCTGAGTAGCATCCTGCCATCACCCAGAATGATACCACAGTACAAGGACAAAATGATTGACTTCAACAATTGGCTAAGCTTCTGGTGTCATTCTAAGGGGATCCAGTATCTGTCTGCTTGGGATGACATGATCGACAAGCCACAATGCTTTGCCAGAGATGGCCTGCACCTGTTGCCCCAGGATTCCGGATACTGGCTAAGGCTCTAGCCACTCCTATAGTGCCTTTTTTAGGCAAGGTTCGAATGACAAATTCACCACCCTAACAGGTACAGGTAAGAAGAATCTGAGGGTATTGCTACTCAATGCTAGAAGTCTAAACCTCAAAATGCACTCACTCAAGGCACTCCTTAAAATGGAGATCATCGACATCTGTGCAGTGACAGAGACCTGGTTCAAGGCTCCAGAGTGTACCCCTGCATTACCAGGCTATAATTCATACCACACCTTTTGGCCACCTAACCTGGACCGAAACACTAAAGGCGGAGGTGTGTCCATATTCATTAAGGATATCCACACCTCCAGGCTAGTTGCTCAGCATAATGCATCCGAGATTATCCAAGTGCAACTAACTCTGGGCAAGACCGCAATCCAAATTGTAGCTTGCTACAGATCCCCCACCATGCTCCAGGATTCCCACTCCTCATTTCTTAATACACTGGAAAATATTAGGGTACAACCTAATACCCTAATAATGGGCGATTTCAACTACCCTACCATTAACTGGGAAAACTACTCATGTACCAATTCTTGTGCTCAACGATTTCTGGAATTCATAAATTCCAATGCCATGGATCAACTTATCCGCACCCCCACCAGAGGCAGCAATATCCTAGACCTGGTTATTACCAACATGGGCAACCGGTGCTCCACACCAGAGGTCAATTCTTTGTTGGTCAGATCCGACCACAAGCTAATCACCCTAGACATCCACATCCCTCCCCCACCCCCCCATTAGGGAAACCACAGTAAAAAAATTTCTCCAAAGCCAACTTCACGCTTCTTAAGACAGAAGTGGAAAACTTCACGACACCCATGCTGATGGACAATAGAGGTATGACTGCTGAATCCTACACAAATGCACTTTATAAGCACTTACACGAGTGCATGGATCGTGCAATCCCTAACAGAATCAAGATGCTATCCTCCAAAAAAGGGAAGCCAATCTGGTGGTCCCCTGCCATAAACAAACTCTACAACAGAAGAAAGAAACTGTTGCAAAAAAGTGTAAAATCCCATGATTGGAGAAACTCCCTGGTCAGCCTCAGTAAGAAGCTGAGATCCCTCATAAAATCCTCCAAAGCTAGTTATGAAAACAAATCACCACTGACTCTAAAGACAACCACAAAGCATTCTATAGCTATGTCAAGAATCTCAATGGCAACACTCAGATCTGCTCTGAGGTACAGCACAATGGCACTAAATATACAGAACCAACTGATATTGCCAACATCCTGGCAGATAGGTTCAGTGCTAACTTTACACCCCTGCCATCCCCTAAAGGGCCCATCTCTATACCAGAAGAATGCAAAGTTCCTGTAATCACAGCTGCACAGGTAAAAAACACACTATCCAAAGCCAAGAACACAGCATCCATGGGACCTGACGACATCCCAGGCTGTGTTCTACATGAACTACAGAACGAACTGGCACCCCACCTAAGTACCATGTTCAATCATAGCCTCACCTCAGGCTATGTGCCCACTGAATGGCGCACAGTGACGGTTATCCCACTCCACAAAGGGGGAGCCACCACAGACCCTGGAAACTACCGCCCCATTAGCCTAATGAGCCTGGTCTGCAAGGCTATGGAATGTATCATCATGGAACTTATAAACAATGTCATTGGTAATCTCCAAACTCAGGACCCCACCCAGTTTGGGTTTGTAAAAGGCAGATCATGTCTCCTAAACCTGATAGACTTCTTTGAAGCAGTCACCAAAGCCGTAGATGAGGGTAAGGTGGTTCACACAGCCTATCTAGATCTCGCCAAGGCTTTTATAAACTCACTAAACTAGGTATAAATCCCTATGTCACAAGATGGGTTGCCAACTGGCTCACTGACAGAATCCACACTGTGAAAGTAGCAGACTCCAAATCCAACTTCAGACCAGTGGCAAGTGGAGTACCACAGGGTTCAGTCGTGGGTCCTCTCCTGTTTGGTACCTACTTTTCTGAAGTACAGGCCAACACAGAAGGTCTTTGGCTAAAGAAGTTCACAGATGACTGCAAACTAGGAGCCATAATCAAAACTCCAAAAGATGTGGACATCCTACAAAAGGGCCTTGCTGAGACAAATGCCTGGAGTCAAAGCCATGGCCTCAAGCTCAGTGCCAAAAAGTGCATTGTCAGCCCTTTTGGTAAAAACTCAGTACCCATGAACTACCACATAGGTGGTAGTCTACTTAACACACGAAAGTTTGATAAGAGACCTTGGGACACAGGTGGACAGTAGTCTCTCCTTTGATAATCACATCACCACAGTAGTCAGGAAATCCTTCTACTTGGCACACCTCATCACAAAAGGTTTCTCATCCAGGAAAAAAGAGGTAATTGTTCCCCTCTACTCATCACTCATTATAGAGTACAATGCCCCTTTTGGTATGTACCTAACAAGACATCTACAACAACTGGAAAGGCCACAGAAATACCTCACAAAGAGGATTACTGGCCTCAAACAGATGCCCTATGCAGACCGTCTCAAAAAACTGCAGCTTTACTCCGTTGCATATCGTCTACTCAGAGGTGATCTCTGCCTAACATGCAAAGCTATGTCAAACCCAGAGCTTTTAGACATGCTGCACTTAAAGAAATCCCAATCCCTACGAGCTACACGCTCTAGGGACCTAAACCTTGTCACCACAATAAACAGAACATGCTGGAGGGATAGATTCCTGCCCCAAAGACTTCCCATACTCTGGAACAAACTACCTATCTATATCAAACAAAGCTCCTCATTAGCACTCTTCAAGTAAAATCTTGATGACTGGATGGGAGATAGGAAATTCACCCCGGGAATCACTTCTGTGGCTCTGCTCGACAGTGGCACAGGAAAATAATTTTCTTGGGTGGCGAAAGCCAGGGTACCTTTGACTAGGCTTATATAGGCCCTAGGGCCAATAGCCTAGTACCTAACTATGAACCTACGAACCTATTACTGTCTAAGTGACTTTTGCTGGGAGGATTTAAAGGGCTTTCAAAAAATTTACCAGAGGAAGAAGAAGAATTCATTTGATATATAGGTGTAGGAGACATCTTGTTGATGAAACCACCTACATGTGCTATTGGGACAATGGATGACCTAACTTTAAAACTTCAGACTATGCATAGTGTATATAACGTTTATCTCCCATTGCATTATATTGGATTATGGTTCATGTTTTCTTTTCTCAGTCTCTCTTCCATTCTCTATTATATTGCTAAATTGTTTATATCCTAAATTATATTATGCTATGCTATATTACTAACTATATTTTTGCTGGTTTATCAAGCCAGGGTCATGGCTGAAATGAGTCTACAGGCCAACCCACTCACCCAGTCTACAAGTAATAAACAAACAGACAAATAAATAAATACATAGGAAACAAAAGAGTTGTTTGACTCCTTGAATCAACTTACCCCTTTCTTTGTTTTTTTAATACTTGTGGTGAAAAAGTGCCAGACAAAAGGTCTCTGTCAAGAATGGTATTAAGCATATCTGCTTTAACATCATTCAAGAAAGTTCTGTACTCTTATACAATGCTATAAATTACAGTACCAGTAGCAGCTGCCCTGGACACATCTACAGTAGCATGACATTATTCAATAGCATTCTTAGAGAAATGTGAAGCAGAGTTTAACATTTCTTGCAGGGAATGTTTAGTATCAAAGTTAGAAAGAGAAGCTAAGGTTTGCTATGTGTTAGCAAAAATAGATAAAAATATAATTGGACATGGGAGTCTGGCGATTATTAGCTCTAACATTCGGAATGGAGGATGTATAGACCTTTTCAAATCTTTCAAACAATGGCTGTCTATCTTCTCTGAGATGCTGACACTTCCCTAGTCTCCCCTTTAAAGAATCCTTTCATTATTGGAATTTTACACCCAAAAGAAATGTCCTCATGGGGAAGAGTCTGAGGAGAGGGCATCTTCTGATTCAGAATCACATAGAGTAGGGGAGGATAGTTGGCAGACATAGTCCAAACCCTCAGTATTTGATTCAGAAGGACTGTCTTCATCTGAGAAAGAGGA
This sequence comes from Protopterus annectens, assembly GCF_019279795.1. Classification (NCBI taxonomy): domain Eukaryota; kingdom Metazoa; phylum Chordata; order Ceratodontiformes; family Protopteridae; genus Protopterus; species Protopterus annectens. The sequence goes on from NC_056733.1 coordinate 1,230,384,923, forward strand.
AACAAAGGATGAAGAGACTGGATTTCCATAAACAGGCGTTAGGCAAAACTAAACCAGTCTTACTGAAAATCTTCTGGGTAGAATGGATAGGTGGAGGTGAAAAACATTTTGTCTTCTGAGTCCCCTTTTTGGGATCTCTAGCCTTAATGTCTTAGGACAGTTGACTGAAGGGATGACCTCTGTCAGAGATCCAGTGATGTCCATGCTCACAAATACATACCTGGTGAATACCTCATGTACCCCCATAGATTATGAGCCTGGGGTTTCCCTTCTTGGCTGAAGACCAGTGTATGGTCTGATCAGAGCAGCCTTCTCAAGAGAAATCCTACAGGGACCAGGAGAAATGGACTGACTGTCCGAGAGCTGCAAAACAGACACAGTTGAAATATCAGAACCAGAAATCAGAACAGAGGGTAAAGTTCAGAATTACCTGAGCACCTTATTCAACACTCATTTCTTTTTCATCTAAGGGAGAGGCTCACTGGAAGACATTCAGTCTCCATGGTCACGGTTTCATGTGCTTATTCTCTAGAAATAATTGTAAAGATTTGTGCCTATTCTTTAAGGTTCTGGGAGTAAAAGAGGCAGATTCAGCAAAGCCTAGAATTGTGTTCACCCCAACAAGAGAAATGGTTGTGTCTATAGGGAATTTGTCTACCATATAAACATTACCCTCCCAGACAGACATAACAAATTTTGAGTAAACTTTTTTTTTCTTAAGGAAGATAACTCCCCAGTGTGTGTGTGTGTGTGTGTGGGGGGGGGGTGGTTGGGAGTACTTATCTTCCCAATATTTTAGCTAAAGCCAGTCATCAAAACTCATGGCACTCATCTGATGAGAAGTCTGTTAATGTACGTTCACAACAAGAAAGTGCTGAGTTTTTTCATCCTTGTATGTCCCTCTTATACCTCCATATAATCTCATGGATATACAGTGTACAAAGAAAGAGCCAGAAGCTTTGTACACTGGCCGGGCATCTGCACCATGGCAGAATGCATTGCATATACTCACAACTGCTCAACAGTGTTCTAGTGAAGAACATTTACCAAACTCAGTCATTGTACCCAACAGAGGTTTGCTTGGAAACTTCTAACCAGTCACCATTCTGTTTCATGAACATCTGTCCTTGTAGAATAACTATGAATCCAGATAGAAGTTCAAATTAAACTCTGGCTTCAAAGCACTCATGAGGAATCAATAGTCAAACAGTCACAGCCTTAAGAGTTTCACTAGTTCAATAAACCACAAACATTTTAGCAAATATTATTCCATGAGGTCTCATAAATATCTGCGAAATTAAGAACTAAACCTGCTAGTAGTTTTAGACACAGTTTTAATTATCTAATTAATTAGGCTGTTAACTCATTAAAGGAAATGAACCTTTTCAAAACTTTTTCAGCCATGAGTTAGGACAGAAGGTAAGAGTGACTGCAATATATATGGAGCCTGTTTTAGGGAGATGGGGAAAATAGGCAATTTATTCAAAAGTAATGAAACAAGAATGTATTACTTCAGAAAGCTACTGCAAGACCGGATTGAATGCTGTATCATGGCACTGATAGTAATGCTATATGATCATTGAAGAAACAAATGTACATGAATCAGACTCAGCAATACTGAAGTCCATTGTAAAGAAGCTTGCAGAAGGTAAAGTGGAATCCTGGTTCAGCGACTCTGTCTTAGACTATCCCAATATTATACTGAACTCTGTTGCTGTGTGACTACATATTATATGTGGTATGCATATTTCCTTTGCATTGTACTATATTGCATACTAATGGAATTCATATGGTCAGTAAGGTGCATGGACCAGTGTTAAACTAAGTATATCTTGTATGCTGAAACTATGGGGGGCACCTGCATCTCCATGGAATTATTCTTGAAGGCCTAACGTATGTTAGACATGGCATCCTTGGTCCATTCAATTAACTTTTAAGTTGTATCAATTGTATAGTAAGAACAAACAAAAGCTAAAGAAAAAAATGTGTTCAAGAAGGCTGCAAGGGAATGACAGTATCAAGGAAAAGGGCATGCCCTCTTAAAGAGTTGGTATAACTCCTAAATATAAACTAACGGCAAGATTGTACCTGTCACCCATTTGAGTTTGGTGATACATTCGGCAAGCTTTGGAATGGCCAGCTTTGCACACAGAAAACACTTTCACTCATCAGCATCCTTTCCTCAACACTACAGAAATCTGTGGTCTGGAAATACACAAATTCATGCAGCAATTAGTGTAAAACGCTTTCACCGCCTAGATGTAAAGTGAGCGGAAAAAGTAGTTTCAATTATACAAATTCTCTTGCAAAATATTTAGTGAACTAGGAGTAGGGTATGCCACTGCATTTGTTTGGCACAGCCAGTAGTTTGCTGCATCAGCTGTTTTTAATTTATTCCTGCTGCTCTACAAAGAAATGAACCCTAATAATTCTTCCATTTCATGCACGGTGCTGCTCAAGGTAACTTTTTCTTTCAGGCCAGCACCTCTCAGTTATTTATTAAATAAGTATTAATACTCCCATTCACATTTTTAGCACTGGCCTGAATGTTCATGACCCTACAAATCACAGAGGCTACTCCCACTGTCATAATGTAATATATCTGAATTTGATTATTAGCAATTATAGATGCCTGTGCAACATTCTTAAGTGCACATTTTCATAAGGTACTTCTGCTGTTCTTAAAAAGTTCGATATAGTATTAGTCGCATTTACAACTAAGCGCATAAAATCTTCATTAAAACAGCTATTTCCATTGTAAAAAAGCTTCTGCATAGAACCCAGGTAATGTTAGCATTATTGTAATTGTTATTGTTGTTATTATTATTATTTTGCAACATCAAGAATAGAAAATCAGATAGCATAATGCTTTACCTACCTTCTTAGCTTCATGTTACACTAACAGTCATAACCAATATATAGCAGATTATAACAAAGTCAGGAAATTTTGCAGCATTGGAATAATACTCCAGAACTTTAAATTTCGACTTCTCTATCTCTTAGGATCACACTATTCAATGTGTACATGATTAAAACTTTTTTTCATTAAAAAACAAAGACCATTTCATTAGAAAATAAAGAACAGAGTCTGAAGATAAAAGTTATATTAAGAAATAAAACCCCGTGTGTCTGCACTGTGGCTGTTGCTCTAGCTTCATGTTGCTGAATCATAAATCCAGAAACTACAGGCTAAGAAAAAGTAAATAAAGCATCACAATGATTTGTTAATTAATGTGTAACTGCCCACAACTCCATTCTTGGGTCTAACTACAAATGATTTATATAAAGTGACGACAATGCTTTTCAATGTTTGAAGAGCTTAATAATGTTTCCAGTAAATCAGATTTCTTTAACTATATCTCTCCCACATTTAATTCTCACAGTCAGCTCTAACACACCAGACTACTAAATATAATTACAATGATGAATTCTGTAGCTGTAACTGTTAGTATTGCTCAGTCTGAAAGAAATCACACTTGTTCAGAACAATCTCCTGTTACATTTTTGTCACTTATTGATGTGTGTATAAGATGAGTCAGCACTGACTTGCAGCATACACAGATACAATACAGAAAATCTGAAGAGTTGTTGTTTCAAATACTTTTCCAGCTATATAATATTGATTATTCTTTTAAGGTGTTTTGATATGCAATTAAGAATATGTACATCCAAGCTTGTACGTCACTTCTTTGCAGACGAATAAGTATGCACAAAAGATGGTACCTAGTAAAATGTGCGTTAAATAAGGCGCTCCTACATTTACTGGCTGTAGTGGATAATCGAGTAGAAAAGATGTTCAGCTAATCAAAAAAAAAAAAAGGAAGAAGAAAGAAAATGAACAGAGTAGAGAGAACATGTAACTGCCTATGAGAATGTATGATAATATTTTTATGGTCTCCAGGCTGCATCAGACCTATATACCTCTTCTTTTCATAAAACATCTCCTCAAAATATGGGGGTCTATATTATATTTTTGAAA
>NC_056733.1:1230693901-1230808901 GCF_019279795.1 Protopterus annectens
TGTGAATGTGACACCGACATTGCTGGAAAATAGGTGTTTTTCAGCTAGATTCATAAAGTTACACTATTTACTGGTCTTTGCCCACCACTGATGTGTGCCTTTGTGCAGTTGTCATGCTCTAACAGGAGCTAGGTGTCTTACCATGACACTCACGTCACTGCAAGCGTATCTTGTCCTGTAGGTTGCTGACATTTGTATACTCACTGACACCTGCTGTCTAGCTGTGGAGAGCACACAAACCTTGCCAGGTCATTCATCCCATCATACGTGTAGACCCCAAATGCAGGACCATAAAGCCACAGGAGGTGGAGTGTTGAACTTTATCATACACATACAGACCTCCATGTTGGCCAAACAGTATGCCACATGGGTGACATCCTGAGTGCAGTTACCAGTTGACAATATACCAACTCAAATCATAGCTAGCCTCAGGTCTCAAAACATGACGATGGACTCCACCACACCTAATGGGATCTGCTGGAATCTGTAAGGATTCAATCATCTACCCTGCTCTTGGGTGACTTCAAATACCCAGCCATAGTGTGCTTGACCTATGCCAACTGAACATGAATGTACATAGATTCCTCAGGTTTGTCAACGACAATGCAGTGGAGCAGTCAGTCAACACCGCTATGGCAGGTGGGAATCTCATGTTCTTGGTCCTAACCAACATGAGATGCCACTGTAGCACTCCTACAGTGCCTTGGTAATATCTGCCCACATAGTCATCACTGCTCAGGTCACCATCTCCCCTGCCTCTCACCCCCCTTTACACTGTCAAACAGAATGAACTGTACACAAATGACTATACATCCCCTCAGAGCTAGTAGAAGTAGCTGTACAGCCAACGTCCCATGTGTTGGAACTAGCAGCCGTGTCCAGGCCCACACCACAATACTATGTGGGCATCCACATAGCTGTATGGACTCAGCAGTACCCGACAGGGCAACATCATCTCCCTCAAGATAGGGTAAATGCCTGTGGTGGACAACAACAATACACAAATACAAAAATAGGTAAAAACAAGTCCTGGACAGGCCAAGAAGAAACAGGTGCCTAATTGGAAGCAATGTCACCTTGGTCTGTACAAGCAAATAAGGGCACAGGTGATATACCCTAAGGCTGTCTTTGAGTGCAAATTGGACAGCACCACCAAGGCAGATCACTAGGCTTTCCACACATGTGCCTGCAATTCCATAGGCAACACACAAATCTGCTCTGTAGTGGTGGTCAATAATACCACATGCAAATAGGTCATAGATATAGGCAACTGGCTGCAGACAGGTGAAGTGTAAACACCACCCCCTGTCCCCATATGCACACATGTGCATGTGCAGCACCTGCCCCCCCCCTCCCCTCATCATCAGGAAGCAGGTCTGTAATGCCCTCTCAAAGGCAACACACAGAGGTCACCATAGTCATGATAACATCCCTGGCTGCATCCCACATGAACACAGGTATTGGCTCTCAGACCCATTCCGCACTGTAGTCAACCACAGCCTAAGCACCGGTGGCATCCCATCTGCATAGAGAACAGCCACTGTTACCCCTATACACAAAGGTGGAGCAATACAATAACCCAGTCAATATGATGCACATCAGCCTAACTACCCTGCTTTGCAAGGGCATGGGAGGCAATATCAAGGACATTATGAACAGGGACATCGGCAACATCAAAATGCCTGGGCCCACACACCATGGTATTGTCAATGGGAGATCAGGTTTGTGAAAACTGATTGACCTTTCTGCAGTGGTCAACAAACACAGGGACGAGGGGAAGATGGAGAAAAATGCCTGCCTTCACCTAGCTCTATCCTCTCACACTATTCCCCAGGTGGACAGGATACATAAGCCTACACAGCCAGGCACCACACAGCCAGGCACCAACCTGTAGGTTACCAGATGAGTTGCTAACTGGCCCAATGATAGTATCCACTCACTCAAAGTAGTAGAACCCACCCATAATAGTAGATTCATCCACAACAGTGTACCCCAAGGATCGATCTGGGGGCCTCTACTGTTTGAGATATATGTATCAGAGGTACAGGACAATAGCAGTGGTCTGTGGCTGACCAGGTGTATGGATGCTTGCAAGCTGCCCACTGTCTTATATCCCCCTACTGATGTGGCCATACCCCAAGAGGCAGTCACCCAATTGCTGACTGGTACAAGAAGCATTACCGTAAACAAAATGCCAGAAGAGCCATCGATCCCTCTGCTGTGGCAGATGTCATCCACAATAAGTATGACAGTAATAATGTACTGAGCGTGCAATCAGGTGTGAAGCGACCTGTGCACTAAGGTTGGTAGCAACCTGGCAGTTAGCCACCGTGTGGGCACCATTGTACAGAAAGCCGTCTACATGGCCCACCTCACAAATATGGGTATGTCATAGGTAGGCCATAGGTAGCTGTAAAGTGAAGGCAGATGTCTAGAGTATTGAGCAGTACTGTTGTAAAAATAGAGGCCTATGCAGTTGTTAATGGACTTTTCTTCTCTCCTCCCACCCCTCATCTGCATCACCAATTATTATTCATAAAATATGGGTATGTTGTTACCAAAGCTAATGTTAGGACATGTGTTACATTATTGTTCATCTAATTAACTGGTTGCATGTTAACATACCTTGCTCACATAGCATTGTTGGTGGCCTGTTGCTGACATGGTTACTGGCATGCTGTTACAGCTCTTACTGTTGTTCCAGTTATGCATGTGGTCTGTTTGCTATGCAACTGTTTCACATCTGTTGTTTTGGGTTAACTGAACACCCATGCATGCCTTTAATCTAATATTGAAATATTTTGTTCATGACTAAGCAATATATCTTGGAATACCTCAACCCCTTAGCACGTTTGGGAAGGCCGATCCCAGCAGATCCACCTGTCCTGCCCCATCTGGCAGTGGACTTCAGACCCCAGCATGTCTGGGACACACCATGTAACTTCATCTCCTGCAGGCCCTGCACAACCTGGGGGCGGTCGCGGAGATGAGAACGTCATCCACAGTCAGTTCCAGGGTATGGTGCACAGTGTCATCTGTTCTGAGTTGGGTGGCCAGCTGCAGAAGATGGAGGGCTGCCTGGCACACCTTGAGTAGCAGGCTGCTCCTCCTGTCAATCCCCCAGCACAGCCACCATCGGGGCTGTGAAGGTGCAGTCATGACTGCCTGGAGGTGGGGATGGTTGCCCCACCGTATCCATATGGGGGGTCATGGTCCTGTGATTCCCAACACCCTCTATGTCCAAGGAGTTCATCCACCACATGTTTCATACACTGCCCCTGTCTGCTGTCCTGTCTGTCTTTTCTGTTTCCCTACCCAACCTACCTCCCCAGACGTACTTACAATCCTGCCCCAACATCCCAGTCTCACCTTAACAAAGGAAAAAAGCCATCTCTCCCAAAAACAATCATCATTCCATACATAGCTGTCCATTTTGCACAGGTGTCCACTGGGCACATGTCATCTGGTCTAATTAGCTTGACAACACATTTCTGTTGTCCTCACACCTCTCTCTGGGGTTTGAATGTCCAAATTCACTTCCAAATCCTGTACAAATGCACAGCTGTTGCTGTATTACAAATGGACAGCTATGGACCTTCCCTACACCCATCCTGCACGTCCCTAGCTACCTTTCATATTGTTTTTCCCTCTGCATGCCCTTTTCTCACCACTTTCCTATAACCCCTTTTTTCTTTTCTTCTGAAGGAATTAGTGCAGGTATAAGCGGGGGTAAGAGGGGGTAAGCGAGTTTGCCTCCTCCAGATGTCCTGCTCTAACAGGCTGAGAGGTATGACTGAGCAGGAAGATTGCAAATACAGCATGCATGCTGACATAGAACAGAAATGTATATCAGGTATTACCTGTACACATGTATGTATGAGCAGGTGTAGCTGGAAGCCTCAAAACAATGAGCATGAGATGTAAAGTATCAGGTAAATAAGCTATAAATGTTGTACATGTGTGTAATCTTAGTTTCAGTGCATCCAACGGACATAGATTTCCACAGCTACTGATTGTTGCATTGCCCTGACACAGACATGGGTACTAGAATAAGCATGATTATCCGGTTGAAACTGGAGTGGTGTCCAACTGTGCCATGACCTTGTGTCCATGCCTACTACAAACAGCTTTATAAGCACCTACATAGCTGTATGGCCTGAGCAATACCTGACTTGTAAAACCTGCCTTCACCAAGGTAGAGTAATCCCCTTTGGTGGACAGCACCACTACACAAACCACATAATTGGTCGCTATATTGGCTGTACAAGGACAATTAGGAGCAGGCTCCAACTTGGAAGCAGGTCAACCTTTGTCTGAACAAGCATATAAGGTCACAGGTGTGTCACTGTAAAGCTAACTATGAGTAGAAATTGAACACATCCACCAAGGGCTTTCACAAGGCTGTCTTTACATATGTCTGCCATTTCAGAGGCAACAACCTTTCCCACCCTGTACTGGTGGTCAATCACACCACATACACACACAGCATAGCTATAGCCATTCTGCTGCAGACAGGTTAAGGGAAAACATCACTCCCCTGTCCCACCATCAGTATAGGTGGATATGCACAGCACACACACCCCTCCCCTCATCATCAGAAAGCAGGTACACAATGCCTACTCAAAGGCAACAAAATAAGTCTCCATGGGACCTAGTAACATCCCTGTCTGCATCCTACATGAACTCAGCATATGCTCCCTGCTCCATTATACACTGTACTCAAGCAAAGCCTGAGCATCATTGACATCCTATCTGCAAGGAAGATGACCACTGTCATTCCTCTACACAAAGGTGAAAGATGAATGGTGGATTATACTGTGCTGATAGATGACAGGGGTATAATGTGGTCGTACATGGTGGCTAATGATAAACAATGTTGATGTTTAGGCTCTGTAAAGAACATTGACCAACATATGAGGTCCTGTAATGTATTTCCCTGTTTATGTCTTCCAGGTGACATGCCACGTGTCTGTCAGCTCCTGTACTCTCCAGCTGAAAATGAGGCTATTATTAACCTTATCATCCAGCACCATAGGATGATGTTTGGCTGTAGCCAACAGGATCTGCAGATGTGGACTGCCCTGTGGAATGAGCTTGTCCACTGGGTGTACAATATTGGCCATCATGGCCACCCATACGATCATTCAGGCATTGTCCGACTGACCTGATACGTCATGCTTGGCAAAGGGATGCTGCCATGGCCAGGGACCATAACACTACAGATGGGGGTCCTGCCACACAGGCTCCACTTATGGTAACAGAGGAGCTCCTTGTCAACCATGGGGTAGACCCCCACACACCAGCCAACACAAGAAACACAAGTTGTGGAGTTGGGTGGCACCCAGGCAAAAGGCAAGGGACATCCAGGAAAGGCCACATTGCACATCAATTGAACCATGTAGCAGTCATATTGGTTTCTGTAGAGTATCTAGATGCATATGTGAGGTCAAACTGCATTTGTGGGTTGGGTTTAGTAATGCACACAAATGCACATCTACGGTGAAGGACAGCAAAATGTGTACTATCAGAGCTTGTGCTGTACATCTGCAGAAAACTAGCATTCATCTTGTACCAATGCCAAATATGAGTCTGCTGACAATACCTCTCCCCCACAACTACATAGGTCTCTATGGTCTGGATGTAGGACAGCAGCCTGAAGCTGGTGAGTATAGGATTGTCCTGTTGTGGCTCACCAGTACCCCAGGAATGTTAAGGTCATGCATTTTACCATGCACACAACTGTTACTCCCAGCCACATTGTGATATCTGCATGTTCACTTGTGGTGGGGTTAACTGCATTGCATCACAGTGATCATCACAGAGGCCTATTTGCAGGAGGTGTGACATATCTGTAACATACCTCACAACCTGTCATTGCAAGAAATCTGGACAAAGACTGACAAAATGGGGGGACAAAGGCCCAAAGCTAGGGACATATTTTATAAATTAGTGTTATACAGTGCATATAAATGGTACACCTGTTAAAATGCCAGGTATTTGTGATATACAAAAATGAGAGCACAATAAAACACTGCCAAACTCTTCCAACTTTTCATGTGACCTATAACCTGTACAATTCAATTGTAAAAGAAGCAACTCTGTTAGGGGAACAACTATGACAAATGACAAATGTACAAGAAGCTCGATGCATATGTGCGCACAGGCTGTAGCTAATACTGTGCTGAATCAGCTTTCAATATAATTACAGCATTATGTCTTCTTGGGTACACACCTGCCATCAATTACAGAGACTCTTTGATTAACAGCAAATAATGATCAGCTGTCCTACCAGGATTTTCCTGACATTTACTCAGTTGCCTGCTACAGCAACAATCATGGTTCACATAGAGCTTAAAAAGCAGCAAATGGATTTCATTTTTGAATGGTATCAGCCCGGAGAAGGGTACAAAAACATTACCATAGCATTGCATGTACCATTGACACATTGCGGACAGTCATCAAAAGGTGGTGAAAATATGGGGCAACAGTGACATTGCAAAGAAGTGGACATTCCTCCAAATATGTTGAAGAGACAAGACCCAAATTGGTCAGGAGGCTGCTATGAGACCTAGAGTAACACTAAAGGAGTTGCAGGAATCCCTGGCAAGTACTGGTTCTGTACCACATGTGACAACAATCTCCTGTATTCTCCATATGTCTGCCCTATGGGGTAGAGTTGGAAGATTGAAGCCTTTCTTCACACAGAACAACATCCAGGTCTGGCGAAATTCTCAAGAACAATACATCGGGTCACCCAAAAGCATGTGGGAAAAGGTGTTATGGTGTAATTAGACCAAGGTTGCACTTTTTGGCCACCATTCCAAAAGGTTTGTTTGGCACAATAACAACACTGTGCATCACCAAAAGAACACCATCCCCATGGTGAAGCATGGTGATGGCAGTGTCCTGCTTTGGGGTTGCTGTTCATAAGCTATACGTGGGCCTTTAGCCAAGATGGAGGGGATTATGAATAGTTCCAAATACCAGTCTCTTTTGGCCCAAAATCTTCATGTGTCTGCTAGAAAGCTGTAGATGAAGAGGAATTACTCCTTTCCACATGACAATGACCCAAACCAGACATCCAAATAATAAGAAAATGGCTTCACCAGAAGACAATCATTTTGGAATGTCCCAGCCACACTCCACACCTACATCCAATAGAAAATCTGTGGGGTGTCCTGAAGAGGGTTGTGCACAAGAGATGCCCTCACAATCTGACAGAGTTGGAGGGCTTCTGCAAGGGGGAGTGTGCAAATATTGCTAAGTCAAGATGTGCTATGCTGATAGACACCTTCCCAAAAGGACTGACTGCTGTTATTAAATCACAAGATGCTTTAACAAAGTATTAGTTTAACTCATTCACTCCAGTGGAGCTCAGAAGTTTGCACTGTAACATCTAATGGGCGGAGTCTAAGCCTTTTGACAGAATCAAATTATGTCCTCACATTTCAAACAAATATTCATATCTTTGGAATCACAGGGGTTATGAAAGAAGTATAAATGGCAAACCTTTAGGAGCAAATTATTTGTATAGTCTTAGTATTCTTTAGGTTCTACATCTTAAACTGAATTTTATAAGTCACAGTAAACACAATAACAATTACTTTTGTAATATTTTGTAAACAACTTATAATATCTCAGCAATCACTCAATTTACACACATACTGTCAGCAGCATTTCATTCATCTAGCTGAGAGCTTTCGTATGAGTCTGAGTTCTGTCTGTATTACTTGGCTGTTGAGATATTTAGAAAAATGTGAAAATTATATCAATATAAATTAATATCATAAAAACAATAGTTAATATCTATTTACCTGCACTAGACAGGGGTCAAATATTAATGCAGTTGAGTTTACCATTGTGTAAGCTTTAAGATGAAATCTTTTAAATGTTGTACATATCATGATTTTGGAATTATTGGTGCAAATATGAGCAAGCAATATTTGATGCCTAGAGGCATCAGTAGGAGTTAATTGGAGATGCAACTGGAGGCGTCACTCGGATGTAATGAGTTAAGGGTGTGCACACTCATGCAACCAGCCTATTGTACATATTTCACCTTCTATATGTTACCCCGTTTGTTCTTCAATTGGATTGCACAGGTTATAAGTCACATTAAAGGTGGTAAATGTCATGACATGATATCTGTGGTCTCGTGTTATATATCAGAAAAAACTGGCATGTTAACAGGGGTGTGTACATTTATTATATCCACTGTAAGCTTTGAAGGTTGTTAGTGGAATCAGTTTTGTTTTAACATACATGTACTGCAGGTGTTGAAGTGCAACACTCAAACCATGTCATTAATTAGTGACGCCAGTCCTCAGATCATTCCAGTAATATGTCAGACATTCAGGACTTATGAGATGCAGACCAAAAATATGAGCCACACATCTAGACATTCAGATAAACTCTGTACAGTTGAGAGGTATGTTCTGTAGGAGGTGGCACTGTGCTATACAGGTGAACAGCAATAATGTGTACATGGGTGCAGTGTGTGCTAAGTGAAGGCCCATCACCTACTAACACTACTCACATATCTCAGAGGTGTATATTAGTAGTAACATTAAATGAAAAGGGCTGGACTGCATGATGTTGAGGGCCTGTCCAGAGTGTGTATGTTGTGGTCTGGTTGTGTCGTGAATGTCACCAGTTGGTTATTGTGAGGTCTGTGTAATGCCTTTGTGCATCTCACCTGTATGTGTCTGTGTATGTGTCCATGTGTGTGTGTGTGTGTGTGTGTGTGTGTGTGTGTGTGTGTGTGTGTGTGTGTGTGCGTGTGCGTGTGCGTGTGTGTGTGTGTGTGTGTGTGTGTGTGTGTGTGTGTGTGTGTGTGTGTGTGTGTGTACCAGCAAACCTTATAGTGCTGGTATTAATTTACAAATATTTTCTTCCCCTCACAGGTGGACATGGTGGTCATGGTCCCTCCCACTCAGAATCTGATGTCAGTGTCTCTGCAGACTCTGACAATGACAGTGGTTATAGTGAGGCACAGATGGGGTTGTCAGGGGCTGAATCTGTGCCATCAGTTGGCATCCCACAGTCATCCACAATGTCCTCACACACCATCACAATGCCCACACATATCCCAACCCCAGCAGCCACAGATAATGGACAACTGGCAGGTGGTGGCATGGAACAGGCTAGTGTGGTGACTATGCAAGTGTGAATGTAGCCACTAGCCATAGCCAGAGTGCAGGCGAGTCCCACACAGATGGATGGGCAGGAGTGCTCAAGGGAGGACTGCTGCCCATCAAGCTGCTGTCGCAAGTGCCACGGCAAATGTCACTAGACACATGTTTCAGGCTGTCATGGATGCACAGGCATGTAGTGAATGCAACACCAGACAAATACTCAAGATCTTTTATGCAACTCTTCCTGGCTTACATGGTGACATACATGACCTGGTTGAGGCCACACATCAAAATACTGAAGTCATGAACAGACGGTGGGGTGAGACCTTGGCAATCCCCAACCATAGCATGTCTGTGCTAGAGCATGTGGTGGGAGATGGGAGTCGGTCACGTGGACGTAAGTCAGCACCAACATCAGCTGAGAGTCTACAGGGCTGTGCACCTTCACACTCACATAGTGGCAGTGCCACCAGCACTACTGAAGGGGGGGTGTTGTCCACACCACAATGGAGCAAGCCATGGGTATGTGGTCCTGGCCAGTTCCGTCAGGGACACGGATCCAGCAGACAGCAGTCACCATCGGGAAACAGTACTGCTTCTGGCCTTGGTCCTGGTGGTGCCAGTGAGACCTTTGGCAGGACCAGTTCCCGTGTCCATGGCCAGAGATGGTGAACTGTACACCCTGCCATATATGGTCCACAGCTGTCCAACATACCCCTGTGTAGGTCAGCCACATGGCGTGACTGTGTGCATACATACACACTCACACACACACACACACACACACACACACACACACACACACACACACACACACACACACACACACACACACACACACACACACTCACATACACACACCACCTCTGCACGGCCCATTCATATAACACCCCTCCAAACACACACACATGATGTCAACCATATGGCCCAGCCTAGGCCTCTGGCAAACCCACACAACACCCTGTGCATATGATGATACCTGTGCCACATCCCTGTCATCCATACCACTGATGCAGGGACATGCTAATATTGTTTTGATGCACAGGGTGAATTAAGTACAGTTTAGTTATGTAATGCTGTGTAAGGTGCTGTCAGCCTGCAATTGTAATGGGTACACTTCAGAGTGTGTGTACCTTTCCAGCCATGATGCATTATTGGTGTTAGTAACACTGACTGAATGTAGTCTCACATGCTGTATTCTGTTGTGTTCTAGGTGTCTGTGCATCAGCAGGAACTGGCCCTGCAGAAATTGGCAACAAGGGGTATGGCAGAGTGGTAACACATAGATCATGTCAGAGCTGAGGTACAGCTGTATATGTACACATTTACCAGGTCTGTGTGACAGTAATTGCATGTGCCACAGAACTGATAGGGCTGAGGGGTGTATACAGGTAAGTCCATTGTGGTTGACATCAGTAGGCCTTGTGAACTGGACAATGGTAAGTGTAGTATGTGGAACACACTTCAGATTGGTAAAACCCATACCCCCAGAAGATATTGTGTTGACCAAACACACAGAGAATACTGTCCTCACACACACAGTCACACATACGCGCACGCGCGCACACACACACACACACACACACACACACACACACACACACACACACACACACACACACACACGCACACACACACACACATGTGTGTTCACAGGGTCACAGTTGCCAGTGTTGTGCTTGGAACCTCTATCCAGCCAGTTAGTGGCACTACAGTGTTATGCCATTATTGGAGGTGGCACAGAACTAATAGTGTGATGACTATTCCAAGATACCTGTAAAGTGAAAAACATTGTGTGCCCTTGTGAGGTATGGTAATGGGGTGTGTACTGGGTGTGGAGGACTCATTTGATTGTTGCCTACAAGTCTACACACTCACAAACACTGCTATACACACCAGTGCACACACAATTGCCAATACTGACATTAGCAGCCCTGCCTATCATGTTATTTATTCCATACTGTTAAAAACTGTTGTACATGGCATGAGGCTTATAGGGCTGAAGAGTATCCATAAATGCCTCTATGGTGGATATGAACAGCGGCCTTTGTAAAGTGGACCTTGGGACATGTACTGGGAGTACCATGGCCTAAAATTGTAAACCATGCAACACACAAACAAGATACTGTTCTTACACACACACACACACACACACACACACACACACACACACACACACACACACACACACACACACACACACACACACATTTGCCAGGTCTGAGATTAGAACTCATACCTACCTAGTCACTGCTAATACAGTGTTATGCATTTATCACATGTGCCACAAAGTTCACAGGGTGAAGAGAGTCCCAAAGTAAATCCAAGTTGAACAACTTCAGAAGGCCTTGTAAAGTATGGCAATGGGTGATTTACTGGGTGAGACTGGACCCAAAATACTCAGACCTACTGTTATATACACTTACACACACAAATACAGGCATACACACATTTGCCAGGACTGAGATTAGCAGCCCTGCCTATCTTGTTGCTCAGTCCATACTGTTATGTAGTTCCTGCATGTGATACGGGGCTTATTGGGCTGAAGAATGTCAACAGATACATATATGGTTGATGAAAACAGCAGGCCTTGTAAAGTGGACCTTGGGACATGTAATGGGAGGACCATGGCCTAAAAATATAAAACCTATTCCGACAATGGATATAGTTCTCACTCAGACACAGGATACAGTTCTTGCACTCACACAGATTTGCCAGGACAGAGATTAGATCCCCTACCTATCTAGTTGCTGCCAATACAGTGTTATACATTTATCGCATGAGCGATGGAGCTTATAGTGTGAAGAGTGTCCCACAGTTCTTCTAAGGTGAATGACATCACTAGCCCTTGTAAAGTATGGCAATGGGCAGTGTAATGGGAGAGTGAGGCCTCAAAATACTGTATTCTACAAATATGCATACTTACGAACACTTAAACCCACACACATTTGCCAGGACTCAGATTAGAACCCCTATCTATGTAGTAATTGTTACTATAGTGTTATGCAATTACCACACACATCACGGAGCTTATAGGGTGAAGAGTTTCCCAAGGAACCCATATAGTGAATAACATCACCAGCCCTTGTAAGGTATGGCAGTGGTAGGTGTACTGGGTGAGAAGGGCATCAAACTACTTTCACCCACATGTTTACACACTCACAAACACTTTTATACACACTAATGCACACACACACACACACACACACACACACACACACACACACACACACACACACACACACACACACACACACACACACACACACACACATTTGCCAGTACTGAGATCCATAGGTTCATAGCTTCACAAGTGTGTACTAGGTGAATGGCCATGGAGCCTTTACAAGCATAGCCCATGGGAATACCCTGGCATTGTGCCACCTGACTATAGTCCCCAGTGTGTCTAACCAGTATAGCTACTGGAGTGATCCCCAGGGTGGGATTTCTATTCCCTATGCACTCATCCAGATTTCTCTTGAAGAGGGCCAATGATGTGCTCTGCTTGACATATATGTGAAGTCTATTCCATAGCGTGGACAGTCTCTGGGTTGTGAACCTGTCCCGCCAGCATGTTCTGTTGATTGTGGAAATGGAGTTGAGGTCCCTGGGGCATGTGGTGTGGATGGATTGGTTTCTTCAGATGTACCATTCCTGACAGAGCTGGGTCAGACATTGCTGTGTAAGTCAGGCAGAGATCACCTCTAAGTAGCCAATATGAGAGAGAGAATAGTTGGAGTTAGTGGAGTTTGTCCATATAGGGCAAGTGTTTGAGGCCTAGGATCCTCTTTGTGAGGTACTTTTGCAGCCTCTCCAGTTGTTGCAGGTGTCCAGTGGGGTACATGCCAAATGGGCCATTGTACTCGTTGATTGGCCTAATGAGGGGAGAGTACAGGAAGACAATGACCTCTTACTTCCTGGATGCAACACCCTTAGTCAGGAGATGTGACACATTGAAGGACATTCTGAACACCGTGGCACTGCGGTGGTCAACAGAGAGCTCACTGTCAACTTGTGTTCCCAGTTCTCTTCTAACATCAGTGTTCAGTGGACTACCATCAATGTATTATTTCATGGGAGCCATGTTGATTCCAAAAGGGATGGCAGCACATTTTCTGGCATTGAGCTAAAGTCCAGGGTTCTGACACCAGTCATAGGTCTCAGTGAGGGCTTTGTGTAGGATGTCAACATCACGTGGGGAGGTAATAATAGCACCCACCTTGCAGTCATCTGTGAACATTGTCAGCCAGAGTCCCTTCATGTTGAGTTGGACTTCAGAGGTGTGGATCCATGAACATGAGGTGGCACAGGACCAAACCCTTTGGGACTCCACTCATGCCTGGTCAGCAGTCTGACATGGAGTCCACTGCTTCACACTGTGGGTTCTATCTGTGAGCCAGTTTGCAAGCCACCTAGTGATATTTATATTTTTATTTATTTCTTTTTATTTTACATTTGTTGACCGGGATAGTCCGACTGGATATACATCCATTTTCAGCAGAGACCCAGGGAGAAAAGCTCCACATACCAAAAAAGAGACAGTACATACATCACTGAGTGATAAACTGAGGCAGACATGTTTAGAAAAACTTAGACAAAGAATACAGGCAGATATCAATATACATAATGTGCAGACTTACATCTGATTGGCAGAGACATATCAAAAAATGTGAACATAGAATACAATCAGATGTCATAATTCATAATGTTTAGACATTCAAATGCTATGAGGCATAGATACTTGGCTAAACAACAGGTTGGGTAGCAAGACATGTATTAGTGAAGTTGTTAGGTTTAGAACAAGAGCACAGCCAATGATATGTGAGGTATTTTTTGAGTTCTCTTTTAAATAGGGGTAGTGAGGTTTCCTTGGTAATGGTATTAGAGAGTAGATTCCAGATTTTACCGGTTGAGTTGGCAAATATAGCATCGCCTGCAGAGTTGTTGGATTTTTGAGTCAGTATCAATAGTTTATCAGCTGAGCATAATGGCCTGGGGGCACTATGAGGGGTGAGGATATTTTTGAGGGCAGGGGTGTTATCAGGTTGATGGAGTATTTTATGCACTACTATAAGCTGGTTGAACTGTAGAAGGGTAGGATACTGTAGCCATCCCAGTGATTTGAGGTTCTGGCAATGGTGGGTCCTAAAAGCCATGCTAGTAGCGAATCTTGCTATATGATTGTAACATCCTGATAATTTGTTGAGATCGGTTTTGGATAGGTTGGTGAGTACAGGGGAGGCATACATAAGGGTAGAGAGGAGGTGTGATCTAGCAATAGCTACCCTAGCTAGGGGGGTGAGGAAAGGTTTGTCTCTGAACAGGGAGCCAAGTTTTTTGTTGACGGATTTAATGGTGTGATTTACATGTTTATCAGATTTAAGGTTGTTGTCTACTATTATGCCTAGAAGCTTTGTTTGGTCATCAGGGAGATAATGGTGTCATTTCTAGATTTGATGTTGAAGGAAGGAGGAGAAATTCTACGGTTAGGAGAGAAAAGACGTACCTTGGTTTTGTTAGGATTTAGAAGCAGGTGGCGATTAGCTTGCCTTGTTTCTACCATGCTGAAAGTGGTCTGAGTGAGGGTTAGAAGTTATGTAGGAGAGGAAGCAGAGCATATTAGCATTGAGTTATCTGCATATTGGATGCAGGTGGCTCCTGGGATGGTGGTGTGCAGATCATTAATAAAGATAGAGAAAAGAAGGGGCCCTAGTATGGACTCTTGTGGGACACCTAGGGTTAGAGGAAGTTGGGATGACAGCTTGCTCTGCCATAAGACAACCTGCTGTCTACCGTTTAGGTAGGAGTGAAACCATTGTATTGCATGTTGGTCTAAACCGATGGTTTGTAGGGTATTGAGCAGTAGCTGATGGTTGACCATATCAAAAGCTTTTGAGAGATCTAGGAAGAGTGGTGACAATAGTTTGTTGTTGTTATGATGAAGACTGATGACATTAGAGAAAGATAGAAGAGCCGTGGTGGTACTGTGGAATGGCTTAAAGCTGTGCTGAGAGTTGGCGAGCTTTCCGTTTTGAATAAGAAAGTTCATGATTTGTGTATGCATCTTTCCATGATTTTAGCTAGTGGTGAAAGAGTGGCTATAGGTCTAAAGTTATATAATTCTGTGGAACTTCCTCCTTTATGGAGAGGTATAACATGTGATATTTTTCATATTGCTGGGATGGATCCTTCTGAGCTGGATCTGTTGATCAGAATAGAAATGGGAAGTGCTATGGCATCAGCTGATTTTTGAAGATATTCAGCTGGGAGGTGTACTAGGTTTTAGCTTTTTGAGTAAGGTCCGGATCAGGGTGGTAGGTACGTTTTGAAAGGTAAAGGTGGGTTGGGTGCTGGGTGGATCAGGGTTAGATGTGCCAGAGCTGGTGTTTGTGTCCAATGGAGTGAGATGGGTAGCTAGAGACTGGATAGTTTCAGTAAAGAAGGAGGTGAATCTGTTTGCAATTTCTACAGGGGATTTATCAAGGGCAGCTGATGGGGTAGGAGTGGCAGAATGGCCTGGGTGGAGAAGATTGTTAATACCAGCCCAGAACTTTTGAAGTTTTAGGTGATATTTTTCTTGTAGGAGGGTGTAGTGATTTTCTTGTCTATAATGACAGATTTTGTGATCTGATTCCTTAGCTGCTGGTACCTTACTTGGTCCATAGGGGATTTGGCAACATGCCACCTGGCACAGGTGTTGTTTCTTAGTTTAATTTTGTTTTTTGTTTCTTTAGATAGCCATGGTGCAACTGTGGCTTTTACACAGATGGTACGGGTAGGAGCATGGTGGTTAAGGATAGCCAGAAATCTGGTACTGAAATATTCAACTGCTTCTTGTAATGGGAGTTGTTTCAAGATATAGGGGTTGATGCCTAGCTGACTGTGTTTGTCTATGATTCCTGAGTGGGGAATGGTATCCATGGATTAGAAGGGCCAACTATCCTGTTATTTATTCCATACTGTTACATAATTATTGCACATGGCACAGAGTTATAGAGCTGCAGAGTGTGTACAACTGCCACTACAGTGGATGACAATAATGGGCCTTGTAAAGTGGACATTGGGATGTGTACTGTGTGGGCAACAGCAAAAAATTGGAAAACCCACCCCGCAATAGATATGGTTCTCATACAAACACATCCCCCCAGGATATTGTTCTCGCACAGACACAAACACACACACATTTGGCAGAATGGAGATTAGAAGCCCTACCTATCTAGTTACCGCTATTACAGTGTTATGTATTAATCGCATGAGCCATGAAGCTTATAGGGTGAAGGTTGTTTTAAGGTACTTCTAAGGTGAGGAACATCACCGACCCTTGTAAAGTATGTCAATGGGTGATGTACTGAGTGAGAAAGGCCACAAAATGTTTTCACCTACACGTATACATATTTGGTTTGCTAGAACTGAAATTAAACCCCTGCCTAACTAGTTATTTGTACTATAGTGTTACACATTTATCGCACACACCACAGAGCTTAGTGGATTGAGGGCTGCCCAAAGGTGCTTCTAAGGTGACTGACGTCAGCAAGACTGCTAAAGTAGGGCAATGGGAAGTCTACTGAGTGTGAATGTGCTCAAAATCTTTAACACAGACACACACACACACACACACACACACACACACACACACACACACACACACACACACACACACACACACACACACGCACACTTTTATTTCTACCTAAGCTGGCTGTGGGTGATCCTGTCTGATGTGTGTGTGTGTGTGTGTGTGTGTGTGTGTGTGTGTGTGTGTGTGTGTGTGTGTGTGTGTGTGTGTGTGTGTGAAGACAGGTTTACATAGCTGTGTGTATGCAAAGACATTTGCACAATACAGAGATATATTGTCCGATGTGGTTTCAGACATGGGCTTCACTTCACTAAGCGTAGGAGTATGCACGGTATGGCCTTATATAGCAAGTGTGGGAATCCATTCCAGGATAGTTGCACTCCAGTCTGGGGTGTTGTGTGCTACAGCCATACCTTGCAACCTTGCAACTTCTTTGTGCAAGATATCTGGAGATAG
Source organism: Protopterus annectens (assembly GCF_019279795.1). Classification (NCBI taxonomy): domain Eukaryota; kingdom Metazoa; phylum Chordata; order Ceratodontiformes; family Protopteridae; genus Protopterus; species Protopterus annectens. The sequence continues at coordinate 1,230,711,068 of NC_056733.1, forward strand.
ACTGCCAATATGGGGAAACAATGGGCCAACATAGGGGGTTACTGTAACTATTGCTCTTATCAATGTATGAGTTACTTGAGTGACAGGGTTTGTTTTAGCAGACATTTTCTGACATATGTAATGTTTGACACTGTACTGTATTGTGTCATTACCTACTGACATATAATTGGATCATCACAGTTATTTACCAGAGAAATGCAAGATGGATCTTGCACAGATCTGTATTATGAGGTAAAGGCTAGACATTATTGCAAAATCTGGCCAGTTGGGAGGTGTGGCTACAGCCGATTAACTGTTGAAGCTGTGTAAAAGGTTCAGCACGTTGGTGATATGCTGGCTGGGGATCTGGTTGTGTGGTTTTCTTCTTACCTGACAGATCATACCCTAGTGTGGCCATACCTGTCAACTGTACAGATTCTCACAGATTATCCAGATGCATGCCTCATATATCTGGTTGGTTTCTCTTAACATTGTAGTTTTCTAGCACATTTGTTGCAAATCACTCAGGGTTGCAGTCAAGGAATACTAAGAGAACATTAGAGTTTCAGACTTCACACCCTTCATGACATCCATGCTACTACACACCCCCTCTGTTATTCTATCAAGTGTCTAACATTATGAGAGCAATATTTCAAATGTGTCCCTCTAGTTGGGCCTTTATCTCACCATTATGTATGGCTTTGTCCAGATTTCTTTCTCTACAAGGTTGAGAGGTATGCTACTAGCATTTAGCAGCATGGCCTTACATTTGAATTTTGTTGACTGTGTTATGTTGGTAGCATGGCCCCCATGACATTCCCTTCAAAGGCACTATGGGAGAGGCATGGGCCTTTGCCAGAGGCCTGTAGGCCACTTGAGACTACTGCAGGCTATCTGTAGTGAGCCAGTGTGTTCTGTCACTCATGTGTTCCCAGGCTGCCAGGCAGTGGACCTCCCTGGGGTAACAATGGTAAGTGACAGAATGCCTTGCTGTGCTACTAGGCACCATACCTCTCTACATATGTGAGCTAGACATCTGGGCAAAGCCATGAGTAATTGGGTGACAAAGGCCTAAATATACAGACCATTGTATTCACTGGCCTTGCAAACCTGGAAGGGTGCTACAATAATAGGTTTAGCATTATCATGCATTTTCCTATATGGTATGAAGTCTGAGACACTACAATCCATCAATACTTTCTGACTTTAGACTTTTGTGGTTTGCCAATGATTTGCTGGACAGACACTATTTCAGAATAAAGACACCACAGGTATGATGCAAACCTGTGTACATTCTGCAAAAGGTCTGTACAGTTGTGAGGTATGGTAGGCACTATGTAGGTTACTCCAACCTGTGTAGTGTTTATATGTGTGGCCCCCTTTACACGACCTATCCAGCTTCCTGGCAGTAATGGGTATTGACATTTGGACTGTGTGTACAACTCCCACCATATGTGTAGCTGACATGCAGTCTGGTTGGCACTGCATTTCATGGAACATGGCCCTGTCTACCACAGTACTGTACCTAGGCCAGTAGGATACAACATCTATGAGAAGCTGCTGTGCACATCCTGACAAGAATTCCCCACACATATGCATAGCTCATTGACCCCTGTATATTGTGGACATGCAACAAATTATCATGTTGATTGGACAGCCCTGGCAATGTGTGCTCTGCTGCTATTACCCTGCAAACTTACATGTTACTGCATTTCTATGTGAATATGGGTGTGGGAGGGTGCACAACTGTCAACAGTACACATTTGCACTGACTGTGCTGATATTGGCTTTACATTTTGGTTCCATTTACCATAGTATTGTGCCCTGTCTTGGAGAATAGAGGCATATCACTAGAGACCAAAGGATAGATTGTAATGCCATACAATTGAGTTTCAGACTTCTTACCCTTCAAAGAGTCTTACTACAACTACAAGGCTTGATGTGATATCACTGTGTAAGTCTGTAGGAGTATTCCATCATTGTCACCATTTGTGTGCCTTTGCCAAGCATTCCTTTATGGTTTTCTACAGCTGACTTGCTGTGTGTGCCTGGGAGTGAGTATGTGATCTCCACAGTGACATTCATGCATGTAACCTATGATCCCCCATAGTTGCCCCCCCACACATATACTGCAGTGAGATTTGTTATCTTAAATTATACTGCATAGTGTGGGGAAGTCAGTATTGTGTAGACATTTCCTGGTGTCCCACATAGCTGTCAGTTGTCTGCTGCCCTCCCAGTAGGCTATCCCATTCCTTTGCATGCATGCAGCATTTCTATAGATATGTTACCAAAACATAGTAATCCATTCATTTATTGTTAAGAAGACTGACTTACCTTGTGCCTGCAGCAGTTGTGAGGATGGTGCTTGAGGGCTGCCTATGTTGGATGCACACAGTACACTGTCTATACACGGTAAGTTACAGGTAATGTGATGAGTGTCACATCCATTTTACTGTGGGTGTGAGTCAGAGAGAGGTGTCAGTCCCTGGGTCCCTACAGTGTCAGTATGTGTGCTATGTGTTGCTTCTCTGCCAAGGCCTGGGCATACTGGGCACACCTCCATCTGCCTATGGGAGCAGGCTCAGGGGCTTCTTCTTCTGAGTCCCTCTGTGCCTGTCGGGACTTTGGCAATGGTGAGGGGATGTGTAACCCTTCCTTGTGCTGTTCATGCTGCAGCTGTTTCTGCAGGATTATATTGTGTAGCATGGCACATACTATGAACATGTGTGCACATGTGCCTGGAGAGTACTGCAAGGATCCACCAGTTATGTCAAGGCAGTGGAACCGTGACTTGGACATACCAAACACACGCTCTATTATGATCCTGGTTTGTGCATGTGCCTCATTATGGCATTCTTGTGTGGGTGTGTGTGCATTTCTGATGTGTGGCATCATCCACAGCTCCAGTACATAGCCAGCATCCCCCAACAGATGACTATATGGGATGCTCCTACTGGCAAATGCCTGGTACAGCTGTGATGAATGCCACATGTGAGAGTTGTGATAGCTTCCAGGGCTGCCAGCACACACATTCATGATAACTCCCTGGGCATTGCACATGACCTGGCAGTTGATGGAGGTGAAGCCCTTGTGGTTTATGTAGACCCTACCCTGTTCACCGGGTGGTGCTTTGATGTGGATGTGTATGCAGTCTATCTCACCCAGTACCTCCGGGTATTCTGCTACATGGTGGAAGAGATGTATATTGTTGGTCCTCACTTCATGGGTGTTGGGGAAGTAAATGTGCTCACTGGCACATGGTAGCATGGCACCCAGGAACTGGTGGAGTACCCTGGATGTTGATGCCTGTGAGACCCTCATGATGTCCCCAGTAGGTCTTTGGAAAGTACCTGTAGCTAGTATTCTTAAGGCTACACATACCTTGGTATCCACTGGGATGGCTTCCCCTCTGTTGGCTCTGTGTCTGAGTTGAGGCCATCACAACTCAATGATTTGCTGCAGTATGTCTCTGTCCACCCTGTAGCACTCTACTATTTCCAGAGCATGTAGCCCCTGGTAAGTTACCCTGTATCTGAACACCCTTCTCCTCCTCCTCAGTCTGTGCCGGTTGTCAGCATTATTCTCCTCACTGCCCTCAGCCTCTAGCACATACTGATGGATCAAAGCAATGGCAGCCCCTAACATGTTTTTGGTTAAAATTTTCCCACATGTGTACACCAATGGTGCAGAGTTTGTGGGAAAAAACAGACTGTAAGGTGTTTGCATAGTTTATACTGTTGTGCTGCAGATGTTGTTGTATGTTTGGCTGACTATGATGCATTGCACCTGCTAGCTATGTAATTTGTACTCAATTGCTTTTATTCTGCTCTTTTCCTTTTGTTTTCTTTTTTTCCTTCCCATTTCCACCCATTTTAAGCCCTGAGGCGAGCCAGGCAAACTTGGTGCCCAAATGTAAACAGTCCTGCTATTTCCGGGGTTTTTTTTGTGTTTTGTTTTGGACCTGGTACGCGCCATGCAAACCCATTTAGCTAATGCAAACACTGAGAAATGGCCCACCCTAGAAGCGAATATGCTCTTAATTTCATGGAATAAGTCAATACAGCCTCAGACACACTCCCTTGCTTAGCTGTGCTTAGCTAAGCTTATTTGGGAGATGTGGAGCTCCAATGTGCTTATACCAAGCATGACCCCCCCCCACTTTTCATGTCTGCTGCTCTTCCCGCTTACACCACTGCCTTATAGCACCTACATGGTTAGGTGCAGTTTGGCACTTAGAATATTTTTGTGATTCAGTAAATTCCCCTCATTAGTATACCCCACTGCCTTAATCCCTAGTTACTGCACTACACCAGAGCCTTTTACCCTTAGCAACCACTGTTCCCTGGTATTGTTTTGATTCTGTATGCCATAGACCATAATGGCAAAATTCAGATTTCACTTAAAATTGCCTTTTCACTTTTTTTTAATATTTTCGGCACAATCTTGTTTGTGTGCTTCTGCCCTATGCTTAAACATCTGAGATCGGCCAAAAAAAAAAAAAAAACTTTTATTTTTATAATTTTGCAACACTTTTCCATGCCAATGGCCATTTATTTGGCCACAGGCATGCCTAAAGATTATAATACATGCTTTTATTTGAGCTGTCATGCCTCAGTTTTGATTTTTGCAGAAATTTATTCAAACACATTTCTACAGGTAACACTATTCCTGCACGGATGCCTGCCTACTTCCTGAATCATTAATTCACCTCATTTGCATGTTTTTCAGCAGCAAATGAGGTAATTAGCATTATTCAGTGGTGTCCATGCAGGAATAGTGCTACCAGGCTCGTGCACGTCCCCATGCTTGTCTACTGGATTGCTCGATGGCCATATTCCATGCAGGAGCGGTTTCACTATTCTTACACTCCGTGCAAGCTTTATTGAATCCCAGGGTATGTTTATCTTTATAGGAAGAAGGGCATGATATTCATAATACATAATATATACTGCTGGTCAATTAACTCCTTCAATAAGTTACCCAGTATTTCAATTCCATCAGTATTTTTTATTTCAGACTAAATGTAATGATACTACTTTCCCCAAGATTTACTAATCTTCTGTGTAAGACTAGATTAGTCTTACACGGAAGCACCAGTCTAAGAGTATGAGGGCAGCGCACCATGCATTTTAATGAGGGAGCGCTGCCTCAACTCTAAAGTTTACACGGAGCATGGATGAGTGTAGGGAGTGTGTCGGACTGCCGAGCAGTCCAAAAATCCATGCCCCTGCAATGAAGAAACGCTGCAATTTCAAGTTACATGAGCGAGTCTGCTCACATGTGGACAATGGAACACTACACTCCCCCATATGTTAAACAACTGACAAAATTAAAAATAGAAAGTTTTTTTATTTTTTTTTTTATTTCATCCGATATAGCTGCCCGTATTTGCACGTGTTTGTGCAGGTTTGCCCATTGCTTAGCTACAGTTAGCAGCTTAGACACCAGCAGAAGATAATAGGAAAAATATATGCAAATTAAGCAAAATAGCAATAGCGTAGTGGTTAGAGCCTTCGCACAAAGAGGAGGCATTCCCAGTTCAAGTCTCACTACTGCACTTTCCATTTTCTGTTGGAAATCTGTATACAAAAATATTTCCTGACATTTTTTATGTATAAGTTTTGTAAAAAGCATTGAAGTTAAATGTAGTAGTGAACGAATTATATATTACATATATATATATATATATATATATATATATATATATATAGATATATGAAGGTGAAATGGTTATACATTCTGAGGCATAAATACCCTATTTTAAGCAATATAAAGTACTGCTAAGCACATTTTACCAGTATTGAGCATATTTAAATCCAATTGCTCATAGCTGCGCACTGCGTTAACCAGTGCAATGTCTTTGCACATAGCTGCGCGCCATGCTAACCAGCGCAACCACAACATATTTGCGATAAGCTGTGCACCGCGCTAACCAGCGCAATGTCGAGTAACGTTGAGCAACGTTGAGCAAAGTTGGTTAAACACGGCCACACCTCCTTTACTGTACCTTAACCAGTCAGGTCTGCCCAGTAGGAAAATAAAAAGCAGTGAGAGGGCTCAAACTCAGGATACTGTGCACTATAGTCACAGTACTTAACCACTAAGCCATGACAGCATTTCATAAACATGCACTTTCAACAAACAATTATCTATCAAAGGAATTTTAAACATTGCCAACATCAGCTAAGCAGGCGTGCTTACAGCTGAGTTTTTCCAAAAGTGGCCAAGCATAAATAAGTGCGGGAAATGAGGCATATTTAAGCTCCACAGGCGGGAATACTTGCTATAACTGGTTGTAGCTTCCTCCTGCAGTCAGCATGGCTGGTGTTGGAGAAGGCACTCAATTTAGAGTGCAACATTGGGGCATTGAGGAGTCCAAAGTAATGGTTTGGCTCCTGGTCCACAATCATGAGGAATGACTCCTGCGGGGCCAGTACCAGGGTACCCAATATAAAACAGAGGCCTGGAACAGTCTTGCTCTCATGATCTCACCAGTGCCAGTGGTGTTTCTCGGACTGGTGAGCAGGTCAGGCACCATTATTCTGACCTGAAGCAACATAGGGAGGATCAACTGCACTGGTGGATCCAGGAATCCCGTGCGATGCCTAATGCCCCAGTACTGAGTAAGTAGCCATTGTATTAAGTAGTTAAGAATTGCTATGCTTGTCTATACTATAGATAGGTATGTCTCAATATCACTGCATTTACTTCACAGCTGCAGGTGTCTGGGCTATGAACCAGCAAGCCCATGAAGATAGGCTGCAAAGGCCACGTCATCAGGCAGGTTAGGAATTATTCTGCATGTACTGTTATATAAAATAAATGAGAGAGCCTTCAAAAAGTGTTTTAACCCAATAAATAAAGGTGTAATAATCATTTAATAAATGTATAATTCCTGGAGTGTGTCTGTGTCATTTTCTTTGATATGTTGTGTTGTACTGTTGCATTCTACAAATAGTAGTGTTGTATTAAGCAGTGTCAACCCACACTTGGGTAGGCCCATATAACATGGATGAAGGGAGTGCCAGTAGCTTTTATGCATATTTACAGCCCTCAACTGTTGGTTCATGCCCAGCATGTACAGGTTAATCTGGCACATGAGTAGCTTGGTATTGTGTTCCCCAGAAATGTCAGTGTGCTGCCAGAAATGTAGGGAGCTGTTAACATATAACTGATACTTTCACCTGAACATATCTAGATAATTATATGAAAGTAGAGCTGTCAGTGTACCATCTTAGCAGTAGTGTGTGTGAGCAACTCTCAAAATATGTTGCAGTAACATCTGCATCTTGGACAGTTTGTATGTAAGATACAGCTCATGCATATAATGATCTAGCAAAATCCAATTGCACAATATAAGGACACTGGGTAGTGTAATAATACATGTAAGGGACATATAACTACAGTTAATAGGAATGTAGTGAAAACTAGAAGGATATGTAAGTTGTTAATTGAGCTATATTTTTCCACCCTACTGTATGTGCATAAAATTGCAATTCCACATCTCAATCGATATGTCTAATCTCAAAACATTTGTTGGGACATATGTCCTATTGGTTTATAAATATTTGCATTTATTTCTATGCATGTGCCCTCTTAAAATACCACAATATTGGTGGCCTGCTGCCACCAATTCAACCTGCATGCTGTTGTAATGTCCACTAATGTTCTATATATGCATGTGTTATGCTTGCTTTTCAACTGTTGAAATTCTGATGTGTTGGTTTAATGGGAATACATCTGCATGCTGTTATAACTAATTGGGAATGCTGTTGACTGTTACTAACCCATATCTTTATTAAACTCTCCAAAACATAGTTCGTATGGGAAGGCCAGTCCCAGCGGACCCACCTGTCCCACCTCAGCTGGCCATGGCACCTGGCACAAGCAGATCTGGTGCCCAGCCTGGGACCTCCTCCTCCGTTGGCCCTGTGCCACCTTCAGGTGGAAGCGCTGCAGGGGATGGGGCTTGGCCCCCCTTGCAAGCTTGGGTAGAGGAGGGCCACCTATCACCCTTTGAACAGTCTGGGCTGTGGTACGTAGAGAGATTGAACGTTCTGTTGCAGAACCTCTATGCCAGCATGAGGCCCGAGTGGCACAACTCCTGGGTCAGCCTGCCCCTCCTACACAGCCCCAAGCACAGCCACCCTCTGGGCCGTGAAGGTGCAGTGGTGACTGCCCATGGGTGGGGACCTCGGTCCCACTGTTTCCATCTGGGGGCTCATGGGCTTGCGATTTCCAAACATCCCTCCCCGTCAAAGGTGTTCACCCCCACGTGTCATATAATGCCCCATGTATGCATCTTGTTTGTCTTGTCTGTTTACCTCCCCAAATATACCTACTTCCCCTATCCCACATTCCACTCTCACCTGAAAAAAAAGGGCAATCTGCTCCCAAAAAAAATTACGGCCCATACATAGCTGCCCATTTTGCACACATGTCCACTGGACACATGAAATGTTATTTAATTGGCATTGCAACATACTTTGTTGTCCTCACCCCTCTCTCAGGGGTTTAAGGGTTCATATCGACCTCCAAATTTATTGCATATGCACAGCTGTTGCTGTTGAAGAAATGGGCAGCTATGGACCTTCCCTACACCTGTCCTGCACATCCTGAGCTATTTTCTATACTGTCTTTCCCTCTTTGTGCCCCTTTTTCACCACTTTCCTATCTCCCCATTTTTCTTTTCTTTCAAAGAAATGAGCGCGGGGGTTAGTGGGAGTAAGCACTATTAAGCAGTAGTTAGCGGGTTTGCACTTGTTTGCGCTTGGCTAAGCAATGCATAGCAATGCACAAACCCACACAAACCTGCTTACAAGTGCTTAAAAGTGCCATAGTCACTCTGTATGCAAGGGCCCTTGTTCAGCTCAGGAGCAAAATAAAACACCTCTGTAAGTCTCAAACCCCGGACCTTGCACACACTACACAACATGAAGTACCACTAAGCCACAGTAGATATACATCACGTTGGTGCTTAAATAAATATATCATGCATCAGAACAAGTGAATGTAAAGGAAAAATAGGAATACCATGCCACACAACTTTTTCTGTGGATGTTGACCAACAGTTGTGGGATTACACTACATGACTGTGATAAGAGAAGCAGCCATTCTAGCAGGAAATAATGTTACACCATCACTTTACAACCCCACACAGTATCACATCAGGATAAACACTGGCATATCTGTTTAGGGCAGAGGCCATACCTCCCAACTGTCCCTAATTTTCAGGGTTGTCCCTGATTTTGAAACAAATTTTAGCTCTGTCCCTCTGAATCCCTCCCAAAACTACTGACTTTGGCCAGAAAGGTGGTGAATTACACTTAATGAATAATGACAATAATTAGGAGTTAGACACTTCATTTACTTCAGAAAAGGTGTATTAATTCATATGCTCTTATTCTCTCAATATCTCAACTTAATGTCACTAATATTTTAAAGGTGTCCCTGATTATCCCTGACTTTTTCTTGACTTTTCCCTGTGTCTGTTCAAATATGTACCTGAGTGGTTGAGAGGTCTGGCAGAGGCAGAAACACAGAGGCATAGCAGCCTTTCTCCTGTTACACACTGTGGAAATAGCTTTGGAAGGAGTTTTGGAAGCATACTCTTATGTTGGAATACAACACTGAAATACAAATGGATGTAGCCATGTACTGGTAGCAACCAACTGTAAGAATGCCATTGCTCCATTTGCTGAAAAGACCTGTGTGGTGTACAGACAAAACAATAACAGGCTATTCCCTGGCTATCATGTGGATAGGTCCACAGTTGGGAGTTAGACAGACTACTTGCCTTGATAAACTAACATGTACACAGCAACCCTGTAAGTCCAGCAAGATAAAATCCACACAATAGTACTTATGCTCTCTGTACTTCGGCAACCCTACCCGTACTTCTGCAACCCTACCCAAATGTAGAATATACCTGTGTATGCAGGGTCTACCAAGGATGTAGGTAAGCATACTCACAGTACTGAAATGTGTCCAGTTTTTGTGAGCAGCTTGTGCTAATGTCAACACTAAAAAAGCACAAACTGTTTAGAACTGAGTAAATGAACATTCACAGTATAGCAATTCACAAACAATTCATGTGCCAAAGGAATACATCTCAATAACTAGCTTTGTATGTCAGTTAATTGTAACAGTTGAAAAGAAAGTACATCTTTCCATGTATCTTGGGGTAGCATTTTGAGGGTTGAGTACATTTCTACACTGACAAATGGGTACTGGAAGCAGCAACATTAGGTCTGAGTACAAAATGTAAATCTCTGGCCACACCCCTGGCTTCTGGTATAAGAACTATACCAGCCTTCTGTCTTAAACAATGATGTCCACAGCAAACAAGGATGATCTCAATCTTGGAAAGCTGAAAGGGCCACGGCTACATGCGTCAGCAATTTATAGTACTGGGTTGCTATGACAGTGATTACTACAATTACTACACAGCAGGCTGCATGCAATTAGCAAATGGTGGCCACTAATTGGTGCAGAGGCCATCACATGCTCATGTGCAAATTCCTACAAAAGCAGGCTGCAATCTCTGCCAACAAACTCAAACACTCCATTGCAGAGACTGACAGAGAGAGAGAGAGACAGAGAGAGACAGAGAAAAGGAAAAATATATATTACCAAATCATACAAAGGAAAGGTATGTGACACATATGTATTTACTGGCATGTAGTAAAATTTATTGAAGCATAGTCTACATAATGTGAACCATTCATATGTGGCAGCAGTACTTCTTTATGCACAGATGTTCTGCTTAACTACTGCTATGGACAATACTGTGTGTACCTGTGGGCAGTGGGACATACCTGTGAAATGTGTAGCTCAGCATTAAATGTCAAAGATATGATCCATGTTATCTGTGTTCTGTACAGTAGTGTGGCCAATGGCTGTTGGGGGGATTAGCGCTGACATTATATAAACATGGGTGTGACAGAACAACACATGCATGACAGTCATATTAAAGTGTAGCTTAGCATTGGCAACTTCTGTAGCAGTCTAGTATGCTTATTTAGCATCTGTTGCTATATATACCCCCCTAATGTTAGTGTGTGTTGATATGTGACACCTGTTTGTGTTGCAGCAAGGCCCAACAGTTCAGCTGTGAGTTCCAGGGACATACAACAGTGTGGACCTTGTGTGTGTATGCCACACACATATGGAGAAATATATATGTGTCATATATATTCACATCTGTATATGTGCATAGAGCAGGGGACATATTGCAACTGTGAAGGGGGGAGATATATATGTTGGTGAAGGTTAGTATGCCCATATCTGTATGTAGGTTTTAGTGTGTGACAAACAAGACAGCATACAGTGCTGGTATATGACATGTGGTGGTTAAACACTGTGCATGGTTTGTTCAGTTTGCAATGTTGAAGCAAGTAAGGCCTGCTAAAGCTACCTGGGCTGTGCACACCTTCAATGCATTTATCCCAAGACTGTGTGATTTTATTACATTACTGTACACCTTACATCCTTTGTATATTTGATAGTCTCACTATGAAAGGTGAAAAATATAAGTGCCTACATATATATGTATATGTAGACCAATGGATGTGTATATGTGTATATATATATATATATATATATATATATATATATATATATATATATATATATATATATATAGTTATATATATACTCATACACGCCTACATCTACTTGTTGCAATAGATTTTCTGTACTGTTGACTGACTGTGATAGTCAATATGTTTGTGAATACGTCAAATATATGTATCTGTGGGATAGCTTAGTGGGAAACTGTTTATGTTATGGTATTATGGGTCCTTGCTTTGATCCTAGCAAAAGCTGTGTATTCTGTTGCTAGGCAGAACAAGTGCTATTGCATACAGTGTGATTAAGTCCCTTGGTTTTAACTAGGGTGTGTCATTGGAGGCTAAAGCACTACATCTATGATTGTTTATTGGTACCGATGTTGAATGCAAATCCTATGTGTACTGTAGTACTACTTGAAACTCTGGGCCTCTACAGCAAAGTATGGTGTATGTCCACATTGCTTGCATCCACTGTTTTGTGTGGTCCCTGTATTCATCACAGATTACATTTCTCAAGATTAAGGTTGTGTAAGTACTGACACACAGTACTGTATAGTACACACTGAAAGCTTATTTGGGTTGTCAAACCTTTTGTCCTGTAATTATGTCTGATGTGTGTGTGGGTATGTCTGTAACATGTCCTTTGACATATGTGTGGTAAAACATATAACTGTGTATCTAGCAACATTCATAGTGTACTACAGCAGTATGCAACCTATATTCCCAATTGTGCACATATTTTGGCCACGAGTTTGCCATTAACAAGTTGTGTGGTATAATAGTAATACATTTACTGGACCTTACACTGATTGTGATGGATGATATATTTCTTTACACATCAGCTTGATGTATATCTGCTGTGGCTAGGTGGTGCATCGTGTTGCATACAGTGTGCCAGGTACTCTTGCATAGTCTTATATAGTGATTTTATTTTGTTGCTGTGCAGAACATGGTTCATTAGTTAGAGAGTGAGCAAGGCACTTTCAAGCAGTTGTGGGGTGAGCAGTGATAAGTGGCAGTTACAGTGTTTCACTCTCGGTTAGCTTATAGGTTGCTATATAGGGCAGTTCAGTGATATCTGTACTGTATAATGTTAAATGTGTCATATGACTTGCTCAGATATATTTTTGTATTTATGTCTTCCAGGGATCATGGCCCATCGCAGGAACCCCAGTTACAGTAGTGCTGAAGATGATATCATTACTAGCAGTATGATTCAGCACTACCGTCTCATGTTCTCATGAACCAGCCAGGACCAGCAGGAGCGTACTGCAATGTGGCAAGATGTTGTCCGCAGAGTCAATGAGGTAGGCCTGCATAACCGGACATATGAGCAGGTACGCCACCACTGCAGTGATCTTCTCAGACATGTCCTTCGGCGTGCTGCTGATGTGCTTAGACAACAGCTTGCAACAGGAGGTGGTGTTAATATCCATCCACCTCTCACCAGAGTGGAGGAGCTGCTTCTGAGCCTGGTGGCACCTGCCCAACAACAACAGCAGCAGACATACACCATAATGGAGGTTGGAGCCACCCAGCAAGCACACATGGAGCATGCAGGTAACATGGCATATCTGTAGACTACTGTTATCTGTATTGGTAGATCATGCATATGTGAGATGTGGAGTGTGTCATTCAAAGATGTGGAGCCTGTTGTTGTGCAACACTGATCATTTGGAACATAATCTGTAGCCCTGTGAATGTAAACTGTTGTTGTACTGTAAGATTGCAAACACACAGTAGCAATGCCACCGTTGTGGCCACTGACAAACTGTCTCATCTCTATGTAGGTCCCTCTGGGGTGACATCAAGGCAGCGGACAGATGCTGGTGAGTGTGTTCTACATTTATTATTGTAAATAAAAAGTGCATGTCATAGTTAAGGTGTAGGCCATGTACACATGTAACACACCTACCCATAATGCATGCTGTGCATGTTTGGTGTAAGAGCACACACATCTCACTAATGTGATTAGCTGCCTCAAAGACATGCCGTACCCAGACCATCTCAAACAAATGTGGCTAGACTGTAGTGACTATTGGATAGGCACAGTTGATACTCAACAAGATACACAGAAACGGCACTTCAACTAAAAAAAGCAACAAGAAAAACAAACCCGGACTGAGGCACAGAAAACAGGATTTAATCCAAATAGAGTGGTAACACACGAATAACACAGTAGATTAAGTGCTTTTCGTCTGACTAGTAACAAACTTCTTCAGAACATAACTTAGTAAGGCAAAGGATGCTTAATTTAAATCAAAAAGTGCGGGAACATACAATTTAAGATTTAAAGCTATATACAATAAAAATTTTACAAGTGAATACTATTAAAATACTGAATGTAACTAAAATTAAATTCAACAACTTAATGAAATATGTTTCAAATAAAAATAAATAATCATATTCAAACATGTAGAACAGTAGTCTTTAAGTAGAGAATATATATTTTATCTCCTAAGACTGTTCAATTTTAAAATACATGCTATAGAACAGGATTCGTTTATGCCAGGATAGTTAATGGCATTCAATCTTATCTGCCACAAAAGCTCAAGTTCTTCCAGTTTAAATGAGGCCGGTCCACCTCTAACATCCTGGACATACTGGTCGATAACTAAAAATTTAAATCTATGGCCATCAAATAAGTTGATATGCTTGGCTAAAGCATTATCTAACTTTGTGTGAGTTATGGCGTACTGGTGTTCGTAGATTCTGTCATGCAGCCGGCGCTCGGTCTTACCGACATAAAATGCATGACAGTCAGTACATTTAGCTAAGTAGACTACGAATCTAGTATTACAGTTGTATTTTCCTTTTAACTTAAAGCGATTACCGTTAATGGTAAATTGGTTAGTACAATCTACGTGTCTGCACTGACTACAATTCTCACATTTAGACATCCCAGTACGCAAGGGTGCAGATTTTTTACCTCTTTCAATTATATTTTTAATATTCCTACCCTTTCTAAATGTCACATGTGGTCTGTTACCCAACAATTCCAGAATAGAAGAATTGTTCTTTAACAAGTCCCAGTTCTTTGACAAAATCTCTACAATAAATTTGGATTGAGCACTATATGCTGTAGTAAAAGATCGCTGAAAAAATCTTTCTTGTACTGCACTAAAAGCCTCCATAGATGGTCTATCTATGTAAGACGTAGAAGTATCAGAGGCTAAAAGTGTGTTAGAGCGTAAATGTAACAGGGGAGAAAGTAGTTTAGTTACTCTCTTGTTTTTTACTTCATTTGTCAAATCGTCGATTAGACATTCAGGATACCCTCGATGGAGAAACATATGTTTCAAAGTTCTAGTTTCTTTGTGAAAATCCTCGTCCAGGGTGCATATACGAGATGCCCTCACGAGTTGGCCCTTTACAACAGATCTTTTCTGGTGGAATGGGTGGCAACTCGAATAATGTAAAAAAGAATTTGAGTATGTTGGTTTTCTGTAAACTTGACCTGTGAAGCAACAAAGGTCCAAGTTTTTAACCAACAAAATGTCCAAATAAGCTATAGCTTGGTCACTAAAAGAATGAGTGAAGTTCAAAAAATCAGTGGTGGAGTTAAAGTTGTTAACCATGGTGTTTGCCAGATATTCATCTCCTTTAAACAAAATAAAAATGTCATCTAAAAAACGAGTGTAATAGATAATGTCTTCAAAAAAGGAAGAAGAAAAGACAAATTCGGTTTCCCATTGGGCCATAACAAGGTTCGCCACACTGGCTCCGCATGGCGAACCCATGGCCAAACCAACCTTTTGTAAGTAAAATTTATCATTAAACATAAAATAATTATTAGTTAAAATTAAATCCAGTAATTCTACTACTAATGTAATAGTTGTAGTTAAAGCTTCATGCTTTTTCATTATCTGGGCCACCCATTCCAGTGCTGTATCATGAGGGATACACGTATAAAGATCTTTAACGTCTATTGTTAAGAAATTGTACTCACTGTTAAAGGTCAATTCATTGATCTTGGACAAAAAAGACCAAGAGTCTTTGCAAATGTGAGACTCGAGGGCCACATACCTCTGTAGAATGTTGTCTACAACTTTAGAGATAGCATAAGTTGGTGAACCCCTCCCATCTATTAATGGACGCATTGGGGGATTTCTAATATCTTTGTGGATTTTTGGTATTCCGAACAATGTTGGAAACCTAGGAAACATTGTACAAGTAAAATCCAAAAGGGCCTGGTCAATGCGTCCTTCGATGAATAAGTCATATAAGCAAGACTTGATAAGATTGTATGCATTGTTAATTTCAGATCTAGAGCTAGGTAAGTATGTCTCATTATCCAAAAGAGTTGACATACGTGCTATGTAGTCAGCTTTATCAAAGACTACAAGGCCACCCCCTTTATCCGGTTTGCAGACCCTAATCGTGATAAACAAGCATATCAAAAGGGTCAGGCTTTCCCTGTACCTCCACCAGCACAAATATGGCAATTGGGTTATTCTTTGATGAATATGGCACCTAGTGACTTGAACTTTAGTCTTGACAAAACACAAGTTGATCAGGCTGTAATACAACCAGTTGGCCAAATTAGGCATCAACCTGAGAATCCACCTTGTTCAAGTAACTTATCACAGCCTGACAATGAAACTTGTCAGGAAGGTCCACGGAGGAGTGAAAGACTAATGAATTCATCTAAGGTGAATTATAACTACAACACTAGATTTGTAAGTCAAGGTAGCCATAACCAACAAGATCGGGTTGGCAACTATAATTCTACACAGTGGGATTTTCGCAATTACAACTCTATGGGTGCAAGGCCCAAATACCAGAAAGCCCAGAGACCACAAAGGTGAGCTTAACTTCAACATGTGATGATTTTGGCCCATCAACGGCTGTAGCGACTAACGACTATGTGACTTTGCAAACTGACCTTGATGCTACTTTTTTTCTTGACTCACCATCTACACAGCATTTGTTGCAGGATTCTCCAATTGGTGAATGTACTTTAGACTTGAACTCAGTTGATAACTTAGACTGTACTGTGACAAATGTAACGGTTCCATCTAAAGAAGGCCCTGATGTTATATTTAACAGAGATAGTGACTTTAAGGTGTACAATTTTTCGGATAGTTCGCTATCAATAGACCTTGTGGACTTTCTTTCGAAAGGATATACGTATGTTCCCTGGTATAACATGGATATTTCAAGAACTATTATAGATCTTAAGACGTATATTAGGAAGCTCAATTTAGGAGTATTCTTTATGGGGAATAACACTTCCTTAGAAACAAGTCCATTTTCCATAGCTAGTACATTTAATCCACCTCTTCACCCACTTTTACTAATGTTTGAACAAGTTTGTGAATTGGATTTGAGAAACTTAGTAAACACAAGAAAAGCTATGAGAGGTCACTTTTCAAGTGTTGAAAGGGATTTTCTTGAGTACATTCAAACTCAAGACATTAGGGTCTGCAAACCGGATAAAGGGGGTGGCCTTGTAGTCTTTGATAAAGCTGACTACATAGCACGTATGTCAACTCTTTTGGATAATGAGACATACTTACCTAGCTCTAGATCTGAAATTAACAAGGCATACAATCTTATCAAGTCTTGCTTATATGACTTATTCATCGAAGGATGCATTGACCAGGCCCTTTTGGATTTTACTTGTACAATGTTTCCTAGGTTTCCAACATTGTTCGGAATACCAAAAATCCACAAAGATATTAGAAATCCCCCAATGCGTCCATTAATAGATGGGAGGGGTTCACCAACTTATGCTATCTCTAAAGTTGTAGACAACATTCTACAGAGGTATGTGGCCCTCGAGTCTCACATTTGCAAAGACTCTTGGTCTTTTTTGTCCAAGATCAATGAATTGACCTTTAACAGTGAGTACAATTTCTTAACAATAGACGTTAAAGATCTTTATACGTGTATCCCTCACGATACAGCACTGGAATGGGTGGCCCAGATAATGAAAAAGCATGAAGCTTTAACTACAACTATTACATTAGTAGTAGAATTACTGGATTTAATTTTAACTAATAATTATTTTATGTTTAATGATAAATTTTACTTACAAAAGGTTGGTTTGGCCATGGGTTCGCCATGCGGAGCCAGTGTGGCGAACCTTGTTATGGCCCAATGGGAAACCGAATTTGTCTTTTCTTCTTCCTTTTTTGAAGACATTATCTATTACACTCGTTTTTTAGATGACATTTTTATTTTGTTTAAAGGAGATGAATATCTGGCAAACACCATGGTTAACAACTTTAACTTCACCACTGATTTTTTGAACTTCACTCATTCTTTTAGTGATCAATCTATAGCTTATTTGGACATTTTGTTGGTTAAAAACTTGGACTTTTGTTGCTTCACAGGTCAAGTTTACAGAAAACCAACATACTCAAATTCTTTTTTACATTATTCGAGTTGCCACCCATTCCACCAGAAAAGATCTGTTGTAAAGGGCCAACTCGTGAGGGCATCTCGTATATGTACCCTGGACGAGGATTTTCACAAAGAAACTAGAACTTTGAAACATATGTTTCTCCATCGAGGGTATCCTGAATGTCTAATCGACGATTTGACAAATGAAGTAAAAAACAAGAGAGTAACTAAACTACTTTCTCCCCTGTTACATTTACGCTCTAACACACTTTTAGCCTCTGATACTTCTACGTCTTATGTAGATAGACCATCTATGGAGGCTTTTAGTGCAGTACAAGAAAGATTTTTTCAGCGATCTTTTACTACAGCATATAGTGCTCAATCCAAATTTATTGTAGAGATTTTGTCAAAGAACTGGGACTTGTTAAAGAACAATTCTTCTCTTCTGGAATTGTTGGGTAACAGACCACATGTGACATTTAGAAAGGGTAGGAATATTAAAAATATAATTGAAAGAGGTAAAAAATCTGCACCCTTGCGTACTGGGATGTCTAAATGTGAGAATTGTAGTCAGTGCAGACACGTAGATTGTACTAACCAATTTACCATTAACGGTAATCGTTTTAAGTTAAAAGGAAAATACAACTGTAATACTAGATTCGTAGTCTACTTAGCTAAATGTACTGACTGTCACGCATTTTATGTCGGTAAGACCGAGCGCCGGCTGAGTGACAGAATCTACGAACACCAGTACGCCATAACTCACACAAAGTTAGATAATGCTTTAGCCAAGCATATCAACTTATTTGATGGCCATAGATTTAAATTTTTAGTTATCGACCAGTATGTCCAGGATGTTAGAGGTAGACCGGCCTCATTTAAACTGGAAGAACTTGAGCTTTTGTGGCAGATAAGATTGAATGCCATTAACTATCCTGGCATAAACGAATCCTGTTCTATAGCATGTATTTTAAAATTGAACAGTCTTAGGAGATAAAATATATATTCTCTACTTAAAGACTACTGTTCTACATGTTTGAATATGATTATTGATTTTTATTTGAAACATATTTCATTAAGTTGTTGAATTTAATTTTAGTTACATTCAGTATTTTAATCGTATTCACTTGTAAAATTTTTATTGTATATAGCTTTAAATCTTAAATTGTATGTTCCCGCACTTTTTGATTTAAATTAAGCATCCTTTGCCTTACTAAGTTATGTTCTGAAGAAGTTTGTTACTAGTCAGACGAAACGCGCTTAATCTACTGTGTTATTCGTGTGTTACCACTCTATTTGGATTAAATCCTGTTTTCTGTGCCTCAGTCCGGGTTTGTTTTTCTTGTTGCTTTTGATACTCAACAAGCACATAACATACACATCTATGTCATACACAGAGCATTTTGACATGCTACACATAAAGGATTCCCAAACCGTATATAAAGACACACTCCAGTATCCAAAATCTCATCCACACATTACACATAATATACCTGAGGGGTAGAGGCCTATCATGGGGCATTTAAACACTCTGCATCACACTACACATTCATGTCAGGGAATGCTCCTTATTGGCCTCCTTACAAACTCATGTAACAACTGGTTGTGAAATGGTGAATTTAGCCAAGGTAGTACAGTTCCAGCACAGCATGATTAGTGCTGGTTTGGGAAACATTTGTAGCCTTGAGTGACCACCTGATGCTTCATGATGATGGCTTATAGTACTATACCCCATCCAGTTATTGTAACCACAGTACTACACATAGCTTCCATTGCTATACACCTTAATGTTGCATGTGTGCACACATATGCACATCTAAACAGTATGCATACCAATCACCATTTGCACAACTGACACATATATGTCTTGTGATGCTATTGAGTGGCTAGGTCATATGGCACACATTGGGTATGTGTAGTGTTTAAATATGCAGTTGTGTTTTAGCATGCCATGTCATAGATGAGACTGGCATGTCCACAATATGATCTACACTCACCATAAGTACTGTACATTGGGTATGTGGCCGAATGGTATTCCATCAATTATCCATGTACCACTAATGATGTTGTGTGAATACTCATCATGCATTTTCTAAAAATGTGTCCACAATTATTTGCTAAAGACACAGAGGCTGTAATCAGCATTGGATACCTATCTGACACACAGATACACATCCAGCAATGGTATGTACACCTGTGAGTTATGGTGCACAGTACATTACAGGGTTATGAATACCTGCACAGCAATGTTGTGTCCATGTGTGCATTGTGTTCCAGGGGGAGGGCCATCACCTAATAATAAAACACATGCATCAAAGCCATGTATACTGTTATTAACAAGGACTGACTACACTTACTCTGCATGTTGTTGAGCAACACATATCCTGCATGGTGACATGTGTGATATGACTGTTTTGCTTGTGATACTGTACCCCACCATCACCTGCTATTGTGTATTTTCTGTGATCGCTGGTGTTGTGTGTGTCTGCTTTAGGGAGGAGTGTATTTTTGTGTGTGTGCATGTGTGCCTGTGCGCATGTGCGCATGTGTGCATGTGCGCATGCATGCATTTGCGTATGTGTGCATGTGCGCATGTGTACATGTGTGCATGTATGCATGTGCGCATGTGGTCTGAAGTCATGCTCAGGTCTTAAAGTGTGTTTCCTGTTTTCCTCTCACAGGTGCCGAGGTGGGGCTAGTTCAGTACAGCAGGGAACCTGATGTCACTGAGACAGACAGTGATGATGAGGATAGGTGTGTTAAGGCACAGGCAGGTTTGTCAGGGTCTGTTGTTGGGCCACCAATTGACAGTACACAAATCTCCACCCCATCCATGCACACAGTCATACTGCCTGTACATCCATCATCACCATTGCCCTTAGCTGAGGGACAGTGTACAGTTGGCACTGGCCAGGACAGTGTGGTATCTATGGCACATGTATCAGGACACAGCAGCCATAGCCAGATGTCTGGAACGGTACCACATAGGCTGATGCCCAGGGGTTCTGGTCAGAGCACTGCTGGTCATCATGCCCCTGGCAGACGTGCCAAACCTCTTTCTACCACACGCATGTTCCAGGCTATCATGGAGGCATAGACACGAATGGAGCAGTACACCAGACAGGAGCTAAGGGCACAGATGGCTTATAGCACCTCTGTAAATGACAGTATCCGTGACCTAGCAGGTGCCATACGTAACTACACTGAGGTCATTGATAGACGTTGGGGTGAGACATTGGATGTCCTCCACAATGTCATGTCCATGTGTCAGGACAGTGTGGGATGGTTGAGACGTCGATGTGGACGTATGCCAGCAACATCAGCAGCTGGAGGTCGCCGTGGACATCCAGCAAGTCACAGCTGCTCCATTAGTGCCAGTACCAGCCCCAGCAATGTTGGGGAGGGGCTGTCCATAGACTGTCCTAGCAGACCACATGCACGTGGCTCTGGCAAGTCCCAGCAGGGACCTGGATCCAGTGGACATATGTCAACCTCTTCGAGTAGTACCCAATCTGGATTAGTACCTGATACTGTCTGTAGCACCCCTGCCAGGCACAGGTTCCGTATCCATGGCCAGAGACGGTGATCTGCAAAGCCTGCCAGGTACAGTCTGTAGCTGTCTCACAAATCCCCGTATATGACAGCCACATGGTGGAACTGTGTGCATGCAGACACACACACATAAACCAGAAACTTAGGGCAACCACAAACCCGCACACATTACATCAACATTGGCCCATAACAGTACTCACGGCCCTCACACACACACACTCACACACACATGTCGATTGTATGGCTCAGTGTAGGCTTCTGGCAAACCAACAACACACCCTGTGCATATGATGAAACCTGTGCCACCTCCTGTCATCTGCAACATTGATGCAGGAACAGGCTAACATGGTGCTAATGCACAGGGTGACTTTAATAAAGTATAGCAATGGTTGGATGTGTAGCATGTTGTCAGCAGTAAAGTGTAATGATATCCTTGAAGGTGTAGCTGAGCAGGCGTGATGCATTAAAGCTATAATTAGCAATGTTGTATTGTTTTCACTAGTGTTTATTCCAATTGTTTTGTCTGCTCATGTGCCACTTGGCTGATGTGTGTAGTTGTGTCAGCATGTGTTACACAGTGGACAGTAAGTGTGGGCTGTGTGCAACACAGGTTTGCAGGTGTCCATTTGTGAACATGGTGGAGGTGCACTGTCTGCATGTACATGCATATTGGACACATGGGCAGGGTGACATGCCCTCTATTGGCCAGTGTTAACACTCCATAGTTTCTATTGGTGGCCAGTATGCATTGTACTACACACATTTTGGAACTTGAGTACGCATGTGTGTGTATGATACGGGTTGACACTGTGCTGTGGGTGATGATATTGTTGCTATCTGTCATTGGTTTGCATTAATAAGGTTAACACTGTCCCAGCTGCATAATCCTTTAGTAATGCACACTGTTCACCTACAGGATTGCATGGACCGTGCTATCACAAACACAAGAAATTCTCACTTATACAGTAAGAGTGCATTAGTCCCATGGACCCCTGTCATAAACTAAATATATAAAAAAAGGTGTGAAGTTGTACCAAAAATGAGTTACATATCAAGAAGGGATAACCTCTCTGGTCAGTATCATTGGGAAAATACAATCCCTCAATAAACATACAAGGCAAGCTTCAAAATTCAAAATGGCAAGGATTCCAAAGACAACACTAAAGCTTTCTTTAGTGTTGTGTATAATCTATAGGGGAAATCTCAGATCAGGTCACAGTTAATGTAAATGGTCACAAAGTACACTTATCTGACTGACATTACGAATTTCTTGTCAGACAGTTTGAATGCGGATTTCACCACCCTGTCGTTACACAAGGGCCACATTTCCAGACTTGAAGAATGTAAAACCTGATGATTCACAGACACTCTAGTTAAAACATCTCTTTACCAAAGTCCAATCCACAGAGGCAATGGTACTGGACAGTATCCCTGGAATGTGTCATACACAAGCTGACATATGAAGTCACCACTCACCTAAACAATCTGTCCAGATGCAGCCTCTATACAGGTTACATACTTGTGGAATGACGCATGGTAATGGTGTTCACAGTCCACAAGAGTTGAGCTACAACGTCTTCTTCTTCTCCTTTTGGATGCTCCCATTAGGGGTCGCCACAGTAGATCATCTGTTTCCATTTCTTCCTGCCCTCTGCATCTTGCGCTGTCACACCATCCACCTGCATATCCTCTCTCACCACAGCCATAAACCTCATCTTAGGCATTTCTCTTTTCCTGTTACCAGGCGGCTTCATCCTTAGCATCTATTTCACAATATACTCTGCTTCCCTCCTCAGCACATGTACAAACCAACTTAATCCTGCCTATCTGGCTTGGTCTACTAACCTTCAAACCTGGGCTGACCCTCTAATATACTTATTCCTAAACCTATCCACCCTCATCACACCCAGTGCAAATGTTAACATAAATTGATTAAGGGTAGAACTACAACAGATCCTGGAAACTCTCACCCTATAAGCCAGACAAATGTTATCAGGAAGGCTATGGAGCACAGCATTATGGAACTCATTAACAGAGACATTATGAACCTACAAACACTGCATCATACCCACTTAGGTTCTCTAAAGGCCAGATCATGGCTCCTACACCTAGTAGACTTCAAGCCAGTTAACAAGGCTATAGATGAGGGAGGGGAGGTCCACACAGCCAAGCTATAGCTCACCAGCAATTCATACCTATCCCACATTCTGGTATTATACATATCCTCAACAGACTGACCATAAATGAATGTTAGATGATGGATTGACAACTGATGCACAGATGTAGGACATACAGTAATATTTGCAGCATCCATGTACAATTCTATGCCAGTAACAAGTGGTATTCACCTGCACTCAGTCCTGGGACCACTCCTGTTTGGTATACAACTTTCTTAGGTACAAGCAAACATAGTAGGGATATGTCTGCCCACGTTTGATGAAAATGCATACTGTGGGCTATACTTTAATCTCCAGATGACAGACACAACCACCAAAAGGGTATCATAGAGACAGATACCTGGTGTCAAACTCATGCTGTAAAGCTATAAGCCAAAGAAAGCATAGTTATCCACTTTTAGATAACAAAGTATCCCCAGAGTACAGCATAGGTAGTAGCCCCCAAAATGTGGAACAGGTACTAATGTATACATAGAGCCATGTGTTTAGTCATCTCTCCTTTGATAATCACATTACCAAAGGGTTTTGGAAATCCCTCTGTGGAGCACATAAGCAATAAAGGGTTTGCATGCAGATCCACAGAGGTTGTTGCACACCTATAATGATTAGTCATCTTTGCCAGACTTTGCTTGCTTTGGAACAGGATTCAGATATATCTCAAGCATAAACCCTCACTCACACTCTTCAATAGAAACTGTGATGATTGGATGTGAAACAGAAGACGTAGACCAGGGATCACTGCAGTGGCTAAGCTTGTCACTAGCATACAGAAGTGACCTAAGGTCTGGAAAATACCAGCAAGCTCTGGCAAAGATAACAGATATGTTCATGGAGAAAGCAGAGTACCCACCTATGAAATAATTGAGGTCACATGTATGTATATGGCTTTGCCCCACAGCTACCTTACATGTGTAATGCACATACAGTTGTCATTGTGATATGTCATTCACTAGAAAAATCAAATCCCACTCCACATTGACAAATGGTGTCATACACTCTCACACACTTAGAACACACACAGTCAGCAAGTGCAAGATTCAAGCTCCTTCCTAAATACATTATGATACTACAGCAGTATGCATTCTACACGACATACTATACACATTACTGAGATTTCACCTTTCCACAGGTATATTTGTAGGATGGTGACAGCATCAGACTTGTCAAAGATGAGTATACCACTTTTAAGGGGTGTGAGTATTCTCCAAAAAGGTTGTTCTTCCCTAGGAAAATACACACACTCAGCAAGTGCAGGATTCAAACCCCTAGCTAACTATATTACAATACTATAACAGCACACATTTACACAATGCACTATACACATTATTAGGGTTTTGTTTTTCCACAGGTATATTTGTAGGATGGTGACATCATCAGACTTGACAAAGATGAGTATACCACTTTTAAGGGGTGTGAGTATTCTCCAAAAAGGTTGCTTTTTCCTAGGAAGACTCACACACGGCAAGTGCAGGATTCAAACCCCTACCTAACTACATTATGATACGACAGAGGTACACATTTACACGACATACTATACACATTACTGAGATTCAACCTTTCCACAGGTTTATTTGTAGGATGGTGACATCATCAGACTTGACAAAGATGAGTATACCACTTTTAAGGGGTGTGAGTCGTCTCTATAAAGGTTGCTTTTCTCCAAGGAGACACACACATGCGGCAAGATCAGGATTCAAACTCTTACCTAACTACATTATGATACAACAGCAGTACACTTTTACACAACACGCTATACACATTACGGGGATTTCATTTTTCCACAGGTATATTTGTAGGATGGTGACATCATCAGACTTGACAAAGATGAGTATACCACTTTTAAGGGGTGTGAGTAGTCTCCAAAAAGGTTGCTCCCTTCCCAGGGAGAGACAGACACACACACACACACACACACACACACACACACACACACACACACACACACACACACACACACACACACAGTTGGCAAGTGCGGGGGTCTTAATCCAAACTAAGTATGTCTTTACACTTCAGTAAGAAATATGGAGTTACAGGGTGCAATACAGACATTACTTGCTGACAGTTTGCCCAAAGGTTTTTTTTCACATTTGCTAACCTCAGCAGGCTTATCATACTAGGTGTATTGTGAGTGTATTGTATGCATAGGCCATGAGCATATCATATATGGGTTGATGCACCACGTGCTGGCACACACAGGGTCAAACCGGTGGCTAAGCTCTGTCAACCCAATACTGGACAATACAGTCAGGAGGAGTAGGGTCATACAACCACAACACCAACTGTCTCACATAGACCTACAATATAAGCACCAGCAAAACACACACATAAATACACATTACCATACTCGGAGAATACAAATATTAATCTGAAAAAAAAAGGGTGTCCTCCTAAGCAGACAAGCAAGCAACATGCACCTCCAAGCACACGCCAGAAAACACATAATACACCAAAGCAGTGTGCCTCACAACAGGCCCTAAGGCAAAACAACATACCTAACACACTAGTAATAGGTGACTTCATAGTCAGTCACACAGATGTTCCACTCACTCGGCTGGACAAGGGGAAGGCTACTGTCAGTTTCTGTCAGGTGCTATGATCCACCACATAACACAAGCACTTACATCACTCCAGAACAAGTACATATATGATGTGTTCTTTGTATATGTCAGTGTGAATGATCTGAGACATACCTCCCAGGACAACATGACAAGAGATATATAGTAGCTCTATGATCATGTAGCCCAGGCTGGTATGACCCTGACCTTGAGTAGCATCTTACCTTCACCTACATGATACTGCAATATAACAGAAAGACAATAAACTTCAACAATTGGCTGAGCTTCTGGTGTCATTCAAAGGGGATCCAGTCTCTGTCTGCCTGTGATGACATGATAGACAAGCCTCTTTGCTTCGCTACAGATGATTTGCACCTGTCGCCCCTATGCTTCTGAATACTGGCCAAGGCTCTTGCTGTCCCCATATTACCTTTTTTAGGCAAGGCTCAAAGGTTCATAGGTTCATAAGTAGGTACTAGGCTATCGGCCCTGGGGCCTATACAAGCCCAGCCAAAAAGTTACCCTGGCTTTTTCCAACCAAAAAATTTATTTTCCTGTGCCACTGTCGAGCAGAGACACAGAAGTGATCCCTGGGGTGAATTTCCTATTTCCCATCCAATCATCAAGATTTTTCTTGAAGAGTGCTAATGAGGAGCTTTGTTTGATATAGATAGGTAGTTTATTCCGGAGTATGGGAAGTCTCTGGGACAGGAATCTATCCCTCCGGCATGTTCTGTTTATTGTGGTGACAAGGTTTAGGTCCCTAGAGCGTGTAGGTTCATAGGTTCATAGGTAGATACTAGGCTATCAGCCCAAGGGCATTTATAAGCCTAGCCAGAATGTCTTGGCTTTTGCCTCCCTTTTAAATTAGTTTCCTGGGCCTCTGTCTATCAGGGCCACTGAAGTGATCCCAGGGGTAAATTTACGATTTCCCATCCACTCGTCAAGATTCCTCTTGAAGAGATTCAGTGAGGGGCTCTGCCTAACATAAACTGGGATTCTATTCCAGAGCGAGGGAAGTCTCTGGGGCAGGAATCTATCCCTCCAGCATGTCCTGTTTATTGCTGCGCTGAGGTTTAATTCACTAGAGCGTGTGGCTCTAAGAGATTTGGTTTTCCTGAGGTGGAGCATATCCATTAATTCCAGGTTGGACATGGCCTTATACGTCAGGCATAGATCACCTCTGAGCAGGTAGTAAGCAACAGGGTAGAGCTGGAGTTTCTTTAGTCGAAACTAGAAATAAAATAACAAAGTAATACAAAACCGGTGACAATGGGCAGGATTCATGAAGGCTTGCACGGAGTGTAAGAGATGTGCAACACTCCATGCAAGCCTCGCGATCCAGGAACAGCCCTAAACTCCGTGTAAGAGACCAGCTAAAACGTCTCTTACACGGACTGGCGTGACATGCAATACCTCACTTGCATCCGAAAGGTATGCAAATGAGGTATATTAGAGATCCACGAAGCAGAAACCAGTCCGTGTAGGAGACGTTTTAGCTGCAGAAATGTACTCAGTTGACAACTGAGTACATTTCTGCAAAATCCACAACGGAGCGATGTCAGCTCCAAAAAAGGTTGCATATGATTCAGGCAGCATGCCAATGGCCAAATATGTGGCCATTGGCAAGATAACTCGATGCAAAAATATTAAAAATATGATTTTTATTTTCGGCAATCGCAGATGTTTAAACCCAGCGCAGCCCCGCGCAAATGGGCTGTGCTGTATAAAACCATAAAAAAGAAGGTTATAAACCCACAAATGTGGGTTTCATGCAATACATGGAATGACAATGCAGGGACCAGCAGACCAAAACCAACATGGCCACCGTGTAGTGGTTGCTAAGGGGGGGAAGCTGAGTCTAAGACATGTAACTAAGCATTAGTAGGCAATCTCATGTAAATGAGGGTTAGGATACTGAATCTCACAGACACATACCAAATGAGCACAGTCTGAGTAGTGTAAGAGATACAAAAGGGGGAGGAATAGAGTAGGAGATAGGTGACATCACAGGGGGGAATGGTAGAAAGAAATGTAGTTCATTGGAGGCCAGTGTAACATGACAGATGACAGGCACAGATCATGGAAAGAGGTGTGCCACTAGATAAGTCATGGAAAGTCAAGAAATGGAAGGTGTACACTGTTACCAACACCAAAGTTTCTTGCTGGCCGTGCATGCGCACGTGTGTGCGCAATGAAGCGCGAGTAAGGCAGTGTGCACGCGTGTAAGGCAGTGTGAGCATGTGGGAGCATGTTGGGAGATGTTTAACACTGTTTGCGCGGGTGTGCGCACGTGTAAGGCAGTCTCAGTATGTTGGAGGCTGTTGGCAGATGTGTAATGGTGTTTGCGCGGGTGTACGCGCGTTTAAACCCGAATAAGTAGATTCTTAACCGTGTAAGCACGCAGCGCTGCAAGCCACTGTGATCGTGTTTCAGATAGTATGCAAGTTCCTCCCCCCTGAGGAAACAGAAAGGAAAAAGGAAGCAACAGAATTAATAGGAAGCTAGCAGGGATAACTGCTGAAGCTAGCAGGTGAAAATAATTAGAAGCAGGCAATTACACAGGCAGAATAGTAGCCCAGCCCAGCAGTGAAAACTCTGTAAACAGTAGTGCAGGATGTTTCCATTAAGAGACACTGCAAGACAGGAGTAAGCTAATAGAAGTGAAAACTGAAAAAGCTGAACTCAGAGCAGAAATGTTAGGGGCTGCCATAGCTGTCATGATGAGACATAGGCGACTTGCTGAGGGTGGTGACAATGCAGATGGTGCCAGACAACCCACAGTGAGGAGACGGAGAAGAGTGTACAGGCCCAGGGTCACCTACCACGGGTTACATGAGCTGGAGATAGTAGAGCGCTATAGAGTGGACAGAGAGCTCCTGCAGCATATTGTTTAGCTGTGCAGGCCACGCCTCACACACAGAACCAACAGAGGGGAACCCATCCCAGTGGAAACCAAGGTATATGTTGGCCTAAGAATACTAGCAACAGGTACCTTCCAGAGACCAACTGGCGATATGATGGGGATATCACAGGCATCAGCCTCCAGGGTACTACACCAGTTCCTGGATGCCATGGCAGCACATGTCGGTGATCATGTATATTTCCCCAATGCCCGTGAGGTATTGGCCAGCAATATGCGTCTCTTCCAGCAAATAGTGGAATACCCTGAGGTACTGGGTGCTATAGACTGCACGCACATACGCATCAAAGCACCAGCAGGTGAGTGGGGTAGGGCCTACATTAACCGCAAGGGCTTCCCCTCCATCAACTGCCAGGTCATGTGTGATGCCCAGGGCATAATAATGAATGTGTGTGCTGGCTGCCCTGGGAGTTATCACGATTCCCACATCTGGCATTTGACGTACCAGACATTTGCCAATGGGGACATCCCACACGGACACCTAGTGGGGGATGCAGGTTATGCACTGGAGCCGTGGCTGATGACACCCATCAGAAATGCACACACACCTGAACAGGAACGCCATAATGAGGCACACGCACAAACACGTAATGTAATAGAGCATGTGTTTGGGCTGCTCAAGTCACAGTTCCGGTGTCTGGACACATCTGGTGGAGCCTTGCAGTACACACCAACTACATGTACCCAAATTGTCATGGTATGTGCTATGCTACATAATATGATCTTGCGAAAACAGCTGCAGCAGGACCAGCATAGGTCCGGGCCAAACAGCCCCCCACCATTGCCAAGGCCATCACAGGCAGAGCGTGACTCGGAGGAGGAACAACCTGAGCCTGGCCCAGTAGGCAGAAGGAGGCATGCCCAGTATGCCCTGGCCTTGGCAAAGAGGCAATGCATAGCACATACACTGGCACAGTAGGAACCCTGGGAATGATACCCCCCTCTGACTCACTCATACAGTAACAGGGATGCCTAACATGACACAACCTGCTCTCAAACATGTACAGGGAGTGTTGTATGTGCATCCGAAAGAGGCAGCCCTGCAGCACCACCTGAGGCATGATTGCCATGTGTCAAGCAATGTAACCTCATCTAGTATATGCAAACATGAAGACCCTGCTTAACATCTCACCCACACCAAGCATGATGCCACACTATGAAGACAAGAAGATCAAGTACAATAATCGGCTGAAGTAATGCAGTCAGTCAAAGGGGAGCCAATGTGTCACAGGCTGGGAAGATATGCGGAGTCTGACATGATGCACCACCTGCTAGGGGTGGCATGCACCTAGCATGCCATGCCCCATGGATACTGGCAAAGGCTGTCAGTACCCACAACATGCCCTGAATAGGTAAGTCGCAAAACACACACCCAACCTCATAGGTTCTACAAGGGATAGGAACCTAGATGTAATACTACCCCATGACAGATGTACAAACAGCAAGATGTGTGCAGTGTAAATGCACACAGTAAGGAGAATGTAGATACCAATCCTGTAATAGAGAACTGGGCAAGGCTCACAGCAGCACCCTAGCACTACCAGGTCACACCTCATACTGTGCTGTACAGCCGCAAAACATGGAACAAGCTACAAAAGGAGGGTGACTAGCAAGAAATGGCAAGGATAACCACACCCCCATGTTGGTACCACAACAAGAAGCAGCATGGAATAGCCATGGTCAAATACCAATGGCTAAAACTGCCTCGCAGTAGATAGCCTGCTGCAGACCACTGTCCTAATACCAGGAAAATCACCTGGCCTATGTCGGAATACATGAATATATCAAGCCCCCCAAACCACATTATATTGCTCAACTGAAAATACCCAGACAAACACTGGTAGCATCGTACTAGCACCAAAACAGTAGGGGAAAATTACCCAGATTCCATAAACCAAACTGCCCAGGAACAATGTACTACCCCCACAAGAGGGGTAAGCATACTGGATGTGATAATCAGCAACATGTGTACTGGATGGCAAGATGAGAAGTGTACCCCTCACTGGTAAGACAAGACCATAGAGTAAGCACACTGGAAATACACACCCGACCCCAGTCCCTGGCCAGAATACCACAGTGAAAAACATGTGTAAAGTATAGGTTGCAGCCCTCCAAACCAATGTTGAATCCACAAAAGGCCCTGTGCAAGTGCAGAATATGGGACACACCACAGAACATGTTATACAGGCATTCCATGAACACAGCCAGGAATGCTTGGAGTATGCAATCACAAATAACAACAACACACAATGCCATACACGCAGACATCTGGCATGCTGGGCTCCAGCCATTACCAAACCATGCAAGAGAATGAGGAAGATACCACATGATAGAGCAAACATAAAAAGGGAAGTAATCACTGACCAGTAGTATGGCAACAACATATGTCCACACATACAATCCACTACGTCCAGCCACAACAAGTATAACCTATGAATCCAGAGGCAATGTGACGCCTGTACCAAGTACACAGACAACCACAACACCCCCGAATAAATACAAACATATGTGATAGATGCATCCATGTATCCAAAGCAGAGGTTGAGCTCCAACAAGCCAGTACTGTCAACACTAGTCAGGAGGAGAAGGTAACCACATACACCACGAACCCAGTCCCACATAGACCTACCACAACTGTAAACCAAACACATAAACACAGACAAATATGCTCGGAGGCCTCAATTACAAACACACCACACCAAGAGATGCCTCCAAAGTAGATCACAAGCAACCACAACCTTCAAACATAGCACATGCAACGAATAGTACGCAAAGCTGGTGTGCCAAACAGTCACAGGCCCGAAGGAGAAACAAATGCCTGATACAGTCGTAATAGGTGTCTGTATAGGCAGATACACAGCTGTCCCACTCACCAGACTGAACAAGGGAAAGGGTAGAGTAAGCTGCTTGTAGGTAGCCACAAAATGCCACGTAACACAAGTACGCAGGTCACCCCAAAGCAAGCAGGAATATGATGCACTTAATGTCCATGCTGGGGTGAATTACCTGAGATGTACCTCCCTGGTCAACAACAAATGAGACATGTATGGTCCCTCCGAGTATGTACCCCAGGGCGGGATGACACTGGCTGTGTGCAGCATCCAACCCTCACCAAGAATGATGCCACAGTACAAACACAGAATGCTCATGTTTAACAGCTGGCACAGTTACAGCTGTCAGTCCAAGAGGGTGTAATGTGTGTCCGCTTGATATGTCAAGCATGACAAGCCATGCTGCTGTTCCAGGGATGGCTTGCACCTGTTACCCCTGGGCGTCTGGATACTGGATAAGGCCTTAGCCGCCTCCATAGAGCCGTATGTAGGCAAGGCGAAAAAGACTACCCACCACCATAGAAAACATAAGTGGTAGGAAACATAAGGGTAATGCTGCCCAATGCCAGATGTGTAAACTGCAATATGCATGCCCCTGAGGCACTTCCCATTATGGAGAACATTGATGCCTGTCCAGTGACAGAAGCCTGCTGCAGGCCTAGTGATACCACACCAGCACTACTAGGTTATACCACATACCATGTGTTATGGCCCCAATACCTGCACCAAGACATCAAAGGAGGGGGAGTATCCATATGCAGCACAGACACCCATATAGCCAGGTAACTGACAATGCACAAAGCAGCGGACACCACCCATGTGCACATACCTGTAGTCAAAACTGCTGTACAGTCTGTAGCATGCGACAGACCACACTGTCACACACAAGAACCCCACCCAGACATCCGAAGACACTGGACAGTATGGATGTCCCACCAAATACCAGACAAGGTACACAAAGTACCACATAGGTGTCAAACCATTATGTATGCAAGGAGTCATCAGGGACCTAGGGACACAGGTCGACATTAATCTGTCATGTGACAGCCACAATGCCAATGTGGCTATGAAGACTGTTGATACTGGACACCGTATCATGAAAGGATTCACACCAACATTAACAGGGGTCACTGTGCCGCTGTACTGTCCCCTTATCAGACCCACAATCTAGTACAATGACTCATATGGGATGTACCATACGTGACACCTGCAGCGGTTTGGAAGACCTCATAGTTACCCCACCAACAGGATAAAGTGCTGCCTGGCTGTAGACACCCCAGCTGACTGCAGTCACACACTGCCTACACAGAGGCATTGTATGTCCGTTGTACCAGGCCATGTCCAACACAGGAGTAATGGACATGCTACACCACAGGTAATCAAAGCCATTGGAGCTGTGAGAGTCACAGATGTCAACCTCAACACATAATGAAATAAGATGTGCTGGAGGGACAGATACATAACCCATAAGCTCCCCACACCCAGAAACAGGATCCCAATCCATGGTAGGCAGAGCCCCTCACTGACACCCCTCAACAGGAACATTGCCAAGTGGATGGATGACCGTACATGTATACTGGGGGTCCCCACTGTGTCACGACCAGACAGAGGCACAGTGAAAAACCTCATAAATGGCCATAATTGAACATAGCAAGGGGTGGCGAAAGACACACACACTCTAGCTAGGCTTACCAATGGCCTAGGGTGTCTAGCCTACTATGAACCCATGAACCTATGAAGATACAACACGTACAGGACACTAAGGATAATCACAAGGCTTACCCAACTGATGGTAGGAACCTTGTTGGGCATCCACAGATATGCTCCGAATCACACAGATATTACAAACAACATACCAAACACACACACATATTGCTAACATACAACCTGTCAGGTGCAGTGCAAACACCCCCCCCCCCCCGAGTGCAAAATACCTATCCCAGCAGATGGTCCTCTGACATTGCAGATGCTGAGGTAACAGCCATCATCTGCAAAGCAGAACACACAGCAGCAAAGGTATGTGACGGTGTCCTGTGCTGAGGCCAACATGGACCCCAAGAGTAATGGAATGCAAAATCACACTACTGGCCAATTTCAGCCTTACCACAGGGTATGTACCCAAAGAGCAGTGTACAACAACAGTGGTCCATCACAACAAAGGGGTTGCCTGAATGGATACTCCAAACTAACACCCCAGGATCCTGACAAGCTTGTTCTGCACAGCTACGGAAAGGATCAGTATGTACCGCAGACAGAAGGCTAATGTGGACCTACTGATACCAGACCCGACACACTGTGGCTGTTGTACCTGCAGAACCGGCCCCTAAACATGTCTGACCCATTTGAAGCAGTCATTAAGGTCAGTGATGAGGGCTATGTGGTCCACACAGCGTAGCCGGACCGTGCACATGCTTCTAGACCATACCGTACGTGTTCAGTATGGATATGTTCACCAGCTTAAATATACACCCCTATGTCAGTAGAGGGGTTGCAAAGCAGACCAAGGACAGAACTGACATGGTCAGACATGCTGCATCCATGCCAGACTACAAAGCGGATATGAGTGGCATCCCACAAGGCCTGGTCTTGTCCCCCCCACCCCCATTCTGTATACATGTCCCATAGGTATAGGCCAACATGGAAGGACTGTGACTGAGCATGTATGCAGAGGAGTACAAACAGCCCACCGTATCCGACCCCTAGCTGACGCAAGAAACCCACAAAAGGGCCACCCACAAACAAACAACTGTAGCCATAGCCAAGTCAGCAAGCTAATCACAGAAATGTGTATAGACAACCACTGTGGATATACAGTAAGTGCCCACAAAATACCACACAGGTGTTAACCCATGAGGCACCTAACATGTAATGTGAGACCTGGGTACAAAAGGTGATAAATAACCTGCAC
The DNA here is from genome assembly GCF_019279795.1 of Protopterus annectens. Taxonomy (NCBI): domain Eukaryota; kingdom Metazoa; phylum Chordata; order Ceratodontiformes; family Protopteridae; genus Protopterus; species Protopterus annectens. The sequence continues at coordinate 1,230,745,917 of NC_056733.1, forward strand.
TGGACAAACATGTGTCTGTAGTGTTTGTAGAAACATGTACCATATACCCACCCAAACATGAAGGCTGGCAGATGTAGATAAGGAGAAATCACTCTGGCTCTGCAGCCATCCTCCATCAGCATCACAACTGACTACAATAGCCCTTGTGGGATATACCGCAGCAGACACCTCCAACAACTGTAAAGTCCACAACAGTACCCCACCAGGGGTAGCAAAGAGCCTGAACAGATGCCATGTGTTGCCTGAGTAAACAAACTGCAGCCCCACACACTGCCATCCTTCCCGGCTACAGGAAAGCTGTGCCTGATGTATGATGCCATGTCCAACCTGGAATGAATGAACATGTTGCACCTTGTACAATCTGAATGGCAGTGAGCTATGCACATGAGAGACCTGAACCCCAGCACTGACATACATAGGACAAGCTGTACAGAATGATCCATAACACAGAAGGCACCCCCACACTGCAGTAAACTCCTGGTACAGGGCAGCCAGAGTGCCACATATCGACACCCCTCAAGAGGCATCCAGATGAGTGTATGGTAGATGGTAGGCTACCCTGGGTATCACTGTTATGTCAGAGGTAGACAGAGGCACAGTATACCATGACATATGTAATGGCAAACTCCAGTTACAATGTGTGTCAAAGGACAAACACACCCTGTGACAACCATCAGCAATGGCCTACAGAACATCGCTAGTGTTTGCCAATGCCCACCCATGTTGTGGAATACACTAGCAATGTTGGACGAGCCTGGTGTAGGTAGTCCATATCTGAACATATTGCAACATGGTCATATGTGCACAACTGGCCCCTACACAGTCTGTCGTGCTCACTATGAAGATGTCAAGCAGTGATAGGACTAAAGCCCAGGATACTGTCCACTACAGTGAAATACCGAACCAGTACACTATACGGTACTACAGTGTTAGGTCATTATGAAAGTATGTTGAGAACTGTCTGCAAAGTATCCCATGCAATTCCTGCAGGCACAGTATAATCCCTGTTGTGGCAGACATGAAGCAGTTGGCCAGTTAGTACACAACATGACACCTAGCACACAATCATAAATGTGTGACAATGATGAAGGTCACACACACACAAATATGTGTTGGACTACAGAGTACAACATATGGAAAGCTCACACTGGGCATGCTCACACACTTTGATAAATGAGCCATATGTCAGACAACATGACATGGAAAGGCTGAACTGGGCATGCTCACACACTTAGGCCATATCTCTGTGTAGCAGTTGGCCACACATATCTGGTATTTGTACGTGTCAGTCCAGGAACCAACCACAATACAGCAATCAGCCCAGTGCACACAGTAAATAACCACAGAGACATAAGTGATATAGTGGATCGCCATCATATGCAAACATCTGCCACAGATACACAAGTTGGTCATAGGAACAGGGAATGCTATGGCAATAAAGACCTGCAAACAGTAGAACATCACAACAAATATTGTGCATCCGACAATTGAACATATGGGTGTAGAGGTCAATACTAGGCCTCTTGCCCCAGGGAATGGCAGCTCAGCCAGAGTGTGCTTGGCATCTGCATCCCCAGGATAGTAGGCTACCGTGCCACTGTAAAGTAGGTCACAAAAGGCGACATGTGAGGCTAGTGAGCTGTGCCTCTGTCAAGCAGGGGCACCGTGGAGGTCTCAGGGATTGAATGTGCTAAGCCACAGCCATGTTGTCGGTGTGTGCTGTGAGAGGGTTGCTGAGGATCTCTGACAGTAGGTGTCCATCAATAACAGACTGAGGGGAGCCCTACCTGCATTCTCTGGACGATTCCACTGTCAACACTGTGTTGTAATGAGTATGTGTGAATGGAGTGCCGTGCTGGAACCGTCCACAGATGTCCTCCCTCTGTGGGCTACAGCTCTGCAATGTAGTAGGTCGCTCTGTCTGTTGAACAGCGCATATATGGCCGGTGTACAGCTGACAGGTGTCTTGTTGTGGAGCAGTCATGGGTATATGTGGGATAGCATGACCAATGCAAACTGTACACATGCTCATAGGATGCAAGTGTCAAGGATTATGCTGAGTGGCCAGTATAGTCCTCCAGCATGGGTCCTCTGAAGTCATCCACCCCAGTCTACACAAGTGTAGAGTCTGCTTGTGCTAAACACAGTTTGTGTGCAGTGACAACCTTGCCTGGGGGTGGAGATGAGATATGGATGTCCAGGGAAAGGTGGACATGGGCAGGTATCAACAATGGTGGTCTACCTCTGGTGTGGAACAGTGAGTACGGACGTTGCAGATGGACAGGTGCAATATGTATTAACCCATGTGGCTGTGGTGTGTGGTTCTGCCATAGCACATGGACCCACAAATTGTAGTGGCGGTAGGGTAAAGTGGTAGAGGCCTGAGTAGTTCTCACACACAATATGCCTGTACCTGATGTTAACAACTGGAATGGTGTATGTGAATACCTGCATATCCTGGCACTGTTCCCAGGGAAGCTAAGTGTGTGTCCTGGATGTGGGTGTGGTGTGCTGGACTGGTTGTGTTGTGTGTTACAGGTCCTGTGGTCCCAAAGCATGGTATAGAACATAACCTGCCAGTGCAATGTGCATATCTGACCCTGATGTAGGTGGCTGCAAATGCATATATATGCTATCCCCCACCTGACAGGTAGTACGACATCTACAAACCTCTGTGGAAATGAAGATGTCAGCACCCTAGAAATACTACAGGTGCAGAACAAATGCCCAGTAATTCGGATAGTGCGCTCTGCTAATGCGTCGCCCTCAAGTGTCATAATCTAGTTAGGTAGGAGTTCGAATCCTGCAAATGCTCAGTGTATGTGTGTGGGTGAGTGGGGTTTGTTTGTGTGAAAGGCTGTGAGAGGGAAATGTTCCTTTTGGCAACTGGGAGAACACACTACAGGATGCACCCCCCCTTTCTAAACACAGATGATGTCAGCACCCTATAAGTACAGCAGGAGAATGGAAGCCTCCCAATAATGCGAATAGCGCGCTCTGCTAATGCATCCGTCTCAAGTGTCATAACATAGTTAGGTAGTGGTTTGAATCCTGCAAGTGTGTGTGTTTGGATGAGTGGGGTTATTGTGTGTGCGCGAATATGTATGAGGGATGTGCCCCTTTGGGCAACTGGGAGAACACACTACAGGACGCACACTCCCCTTTCTAAACACAGATGATGTCAGCACCCTATAAGTACAGCAGGAGAAGGGAAGCCTCCCACTAATGCGAATAGCGCGCTCTGCTAATGCATCTGTCTCAAGTGTCATAACATAGTTAGGTAGTGGTTTGAATCCTGCAAATGGCAAGTGTGTGTGTGTGTGTTTGGATGAGGGGGGTTATTGTGTGTGTGCGAATATGTATGAGGGATGTGCCCCTTTTGGCAACTGGGAGAACACACTACAGGATGCACACTCCCCTTTCTAAACACAGATGATGTCAGCACCCTATAAGTACAGCAGGAGAAGGGAAGCCTCCCAGTAATGCGAATAACACGCTCTGCTAATGCATCTGTCTCAAGTGTCATAACATAGTTAGGTAGTGGTTTGAATCCTGTAAATGCCAAGTGTGTGTGTTTGGATGGGGGAGGTTATTGTGTGCATGCAAATATGTATGAGGGAAACGTTCCTTTTGGCAACTGGGAGAACACACTACAGGATGCACACTCCCCTTTCTAAACACAGATGATGTCACCACCCTATAAGTACAGCAGGAGAAGGGAAGCCTCGTAATGTAATTAGGTAGGAGTTTTAAACCTGTAAATGACATGTGTGTGTGTGCATTTCCATATGAAAAACATGTTAGTTTTGGCAATCAGGTGATCACACTACCTGATGCACATTACCCTTTCAAAGTACTGATGTTGTCAGCACCCTATAAGTATAGCCAGAGATGAGGAACTATCTAGTAAACCAAACAGTGCGCTTTGCTAATGCATCCCTCTCACGTGTCATGGCATAGGTAGGTAGGGGAATGAATCCTGCAAATGGCAAGTGTGCATGTGTGTGGGGGTAGTAGGGTGTGTGTAAATGCAAGTGTGAGGGAACAGATCCTTTTGGCAAATACTACAATACACCAGATGCTGCATACTCCACCAGTAAACACAGGGGATGTCATCACACTATCAGCACAGCCAAACAGGGCTAGTTGGCTAGTAATGCCAATAGTGTGCTCTGCTACTGTGTCTATTACCATTGTCAGAGTACAGATAGGCATGTTTTGGTAACCCACAACTGTCACGTGTGGTTGTGTCACAGTATGACCTTGTGAGGGTGTTTGTACATAACAATGCATGCCATTGCCTAACCCAGCAATGGCATTGCACACATGATGTATGTGTGTCACACATACACATAAATACCTGTGACCTGCAGTAGTTACCATGTCTGACACATGCTTCGTGTGGATAAATGGTATTAGCAATGTATACCAATATGACTGTGTCTTACTGTGCAGGGTCCGCACGTGGTATGTCCCTATACAGTGTGGGTGTCTATGGTGAAAGACCTACAGCAGGGGATACACATCTGGTCTGGGCCATATAGTGTACATGTAGTCAATGTACAGGTGCTGCATGTTCCCACCTGTTGTGGTAGTGGTAACATGTCATTCCACTGCAATTTGGTGACCACATGCTGTGAACTCTTCAACTAGAGTGTTGTAGCTACAGTAATGCTCACACACAATGTTTGGCTGGATGCAGTACGGCCTTGTAAACACAGTTCATGTGACTGTCATATTGCCGGTGTTGTTATGGAGGATAGGTGGTCTTCCTGTGTATGTGAGGGTTGTGTGTGCCATGCTATGAACCAGATGGCAGTCCGACACACTGTCAGCTGCACATGAGTAGGCCCTGATGGTTTGTGCTGTGCCAACAACCTGGAGGTGTGTGTATCTGTGTTAACTTGGGATACCACCCCCCTATCCATGTGTGTTACATGTGTAGGGGACGACAGGCATGGTATGGGGCATAACCCGTCAGTGATGGGTAACACCTGTGAGCCATGAATCATGCATCCGGTACTGCACAGACATTGCAGTTCATCGTGCTGAGGGCAGTGTCTGGTGCATGCATCCTCCGGTGTACACTGCTGTTGTTGTGTAGCAGCACTGTTAGTGTCCTAACCTGTGTGATACCCACGGAGGTCGCTATGTAAACCATGTCCTGCAGCATAAGGCAGTATGTGTGTACCAAGGAGCCTTGCCAGTATACATCGGGCCATGGGTGTCACGTGCAAGATGACCCGTGCACATCAGTGTGGCTTCCCTAGCATGTAAGCACACGTTGACAGCCAGTGGATACCCTATGAATGACAGTGGAGACTGAGCATAATGTAGACATACAACACCCTTCCCACATATAGTGGTAGAATACCTGGTGAGGGTATGTTGGCAACCAACATCAGGCTCATACTGGCCTGTGCCACATGCTGAGAGATCCAGTCTATGTTCCCTATCATGTAGTCCAGGGAGGTATGTCCCAGGCAGCCACACTGGCATGGTCAATGAGTGAGTCATATCTGTCCATGCCTCTGTCTGACCTGTATGCATGTGTGCTGTGGTGGACCATAGTGCCCCTGAGTCATATCACTGTGACCTTCACCAGATACAGCCTGTTGAGCGGGACCCCAGTGCAGCACACATGACAGGTACCTGACATGTCTGTAGCAGGTGTGTTGTGTAGCCCTACAGGGTGTGGGTGAGTGGCACAGGGGATGTGCGTGCCATGTGTGGCATGTGCTCTGTTCCGACGGAACATATGCCTGTGTGCCAGCTGCGGAGGTGTGTGATGCCCAGGCAGGCTGCTAGTCTGAGTCCCCACGTATGCCCCAGTGTGTTCAGCATGCTGTCAGTGTGTGTCAATGTCTGACTGGTATTGTCGTCACTGTAATATCTTGTATTGATTTATTTATTTATCCTACATTTGTTGACTGGGATAGCCCAACTGGATGCATGTCCATTTCCAGGGAGGCCCAGGAGACAAGCTACGAGGGTAGCAGATACAGCATTACAGAATACTAGCATTACATAGTACAAACAGATTATTTACAGAGATTACATAAGTAAGCAGGTCAAACATGTTCCACAGGTTAATGTTAGACCTGTGCACAAGCCAGGATTAAATTGAAATTACACAGTACAGTGGTTCACAGAAGTTACAAATTCGAGTTAGCCAGGCTTGATACATTGACATAGCCAGTTACGTGACAAATGTTGTTTGAGTCTACTGTTAAATGACCTAAGGTGGACATTAGGGTAATATCAGCTGGAAGTGAGTTCCAGGATCTACTTACAGGGTTTGCAAAGAGAGAATCACCAGCTGTGTTATTAAACTTGCTAGTTTGAAGTAGTACATTGTTAGAGGATCGAAGCGGTCTAGGATTGTTATAGGGGTGATAATAATTTAAGTGCAGGAGTATTGTCTGGATTATAGAGGATTTTATAGGCCATAATCAGTTGGTTATACTGTATTAGGCTGGGTATTGCAAGCCAACCAAGCTGATTTAGATTGATGCAATGATGTGTCCTAAAAGGCGGGCCAGTGGCAAACCTGGCAATGTGGTTGTAGCAAATCGAGTGCTTGTTAAGGACAGTCTTGTTCATATGTGAGAGTAGAGGGGATGCATACAGAAGGGCTGAAACAAGGTGTGAGCGAGCTATGGCACCTTTAGCTGGAGGGGCTAGGAAGGCTTTAATTCTGTAAAGTGACCCTAGCTTTCTATTGATGGCTTTGCTAATCTGGTTAACATGTATGTCACATATGAGATTATTGTCTATGATGACACCTAATAGTTTCAGAGATGGGTCAAGGGAGATTATTGTGCCATCAGTTGATGTTATGGTAACGGTGAACGTGGTATACCTACGTGTTGGTGGAATAACAGCAGTTTAGTTTGATTGGGATTTAGGATCAGACGATGTTCAGAAAGCCAATTTGCTATTGTATTAAAGGTGGTCTGGGTAGCTGACCATAACTCTACTGGAGATGTGGCTGAGCAGATCAGAGTAGAGTATACAGCATATTGGATACAGCTGACTTTTGGGATGACAGTATAACGGTTGTTAATGACGATGGAGGACAGCAAGGGCCCTAGGATAGAGCCTTGTGGTACTCTGAGGGTGTTAGGTAGAAGGTTAGAGGGTTTGTTCTGCCAGAGGCCGGCCTGCTGTTGACCATGCAGGTAGGATTGACACCATTGGAAGGCTCCAGTATCTAGACAGTCTGTGCAGGGTGTGGAGTACAAGTTGGTGATCAACCATATCGTATGCCTTTGAGTTATCCAAAAAGAGGGCTGTGGATATATAATTAATGTTGCAAGTATGGCTTATGGTGTTAGTAAAGGCTAGGAGGCCTGACGTAGTGCTGTGATGAGGACGTAAGCCATGCTGAGTGTCTGCCATAATGCGAGTTTGGATTAGGTGGTGCATGACTTGTCTATGATGAAAGTTTCCATAATCTCTGCAAGTGGAGAGAGTATAGCTATTGGCCGATAATTGGAGACTTCAGTAGAGCTGCCTCCTGTGTGAAGTGGGATTACATATGACATTTTCCAGATGGTGGGAAAGTTAGATTCTAACATAGTTCCTTTGATTACCTTTGAGATGGGGTAAGCAATAGCATCATCTGGTTTTGATAGGTACTCGGCAGGGAGTTGATCAGCAGACGGTGTAGTGGGTTTCACTGTTACAATCAAGGTACAGAGAAGTGAAGTGGCGACTGGTTGGCAGCTGGACGCAAGTAGTTTTCTCGGGGTGCTGCTTTCAGGACCAGGGGAGCTAGGAGGAAGATGGCTAGCTAGGGCCTGCAATGTCTCAGTAAAGGACTGGTCAAAGCTATCAGGAACATCTTCAGGGGTATTATCAATAGTAGCAGCAGGGATTGGGGTTGACATTTGTCCTGGACGTAGTATATATGACATGCCACCTGACAGGGTATGGCATTACTGGGTTCAGAGAGACCAGTCCCAAGATTGGCTGTGTGGTGGCATCCCACACCTGTGTTGTACGTTCCTGGCCAAGGGTGATGGCTGACTGCATACATGTGGCAGCTGTGACAATGACACATGACTCACATAAACCACGACTGGACCATAGAGGCGATTCACAGGTTAGCTTTGCACATGCCACCCTAGTAGTGTGATTGCCATGGTGAGTACCAACACATAGGGGCAATGGGGAACAACATACTGAAGGTGTGTATGTGTGGGTGGACTGCCACTGTTTCATAGCACTGACATATATGACTGCACACGTGGGTAAATGCCAGGTAAGATGTGTGCAATGTGTCACAGGCAACGTACATGCGTACAGGACAGACAGTGACGTTCTGTCATGTGTAAGGTTGACATACATATGGTACGCTATGCAGATGTCACTAGCAGTCTACAGAAGCACTGTAACTCTGCATTGCAGGTGTAAGCAGTGTTCCAGGGGACCCCAAGTGAACATGCATGCGAACAAAGCTACAGTACACAGGGCTGGAAGTACTGCATTATACAACAAAGAAGGGGTAACAATAACAGTAAGTAACAATGCAAATATGTAGGCACTATCAACATGTACCCAGGAATACGCAGCACAGATGCCCATGGTAGAACCGATATTATGTCATACTTATTTGTGATCTGGATGACATTGGTACTGCACACATATCTAGATGCGCGAACATACACATGGCATAGTCGTTGTGGGCATCTTGACACCATTACTGTACATGTCCACCATTGCATATCACTACTTGTGTTAGCTTTCCCCCTGTGCTACCCATGTATGTGGCTATCTGTTGACAACCTTACCACCGGCATGCAATTATGTGCAGCTGTTATACTTTGGTATGTACTATGGGTGCAGATAACAATTCAGGACATTCATACAGATACTACAGCAGGCATGCTGGGGTACACACACAGTCATAGCAGCACACTGTACTGTTACCAACATGATACTACTAATACACGTCTATGTAGTCACCCTGTGCATCAGCAACGTGTTTACCTGTTCCCGCAGTGATGTTGGAGATTGCAGGAGGTGGCACAGTGTCATCATATGCACAGGGTGTGGATTAGGTATGCCTGAGTCAGCCACTGATACCACCAATTGACATGTGTGTGTATGTGTGTTGGTGAGGGGCAGCAGTACAGGGTGGGGCAGTGTTGGTGCAGTGTGTGCGTGTATGTGGTTGCCCTAAGTGTTAACATTTCGCATGTGTGTATGCACGCACACAGTTCCACCTCATGGCTGCCATATACAGGGGTTTGTGGACAGCCACAGACTGCACCTGGCAGGCCATACAGATCAGTGTCTGTGTGCACGGACATGGTACCTGTGCCTGGCAGGGGTGCTACGGACCATATCCAGTACAAAGCCGGACTGGGTACTGTCATCAAAAGCGGGAGTGTGTTGACTGGACACATGTCCCTGTTGGGACTGTCCAGAGCCACGTGCACGTGGTCTCCTGGGGCGTTCCGATGACAGCACAGACCCAGCATTGCTGGGGCTGCTGCTGGCACTTTGGGGGCGTGCGCGAGCCTGTTGCCATCCGCGCCGACTGCCAGCTGCTGCCACTGCCGGCATACGGCCACGTCGACGCCGCAGACGCCCACCATTGCCCTGGCTCATGGACATTTGGTTGTGGAACTGCTGTAATATGTCCCCACAACGTCTGTCTATGACATCGGTGAAGTTACGGACAGCATCCGCAATGTCACGCATACTGTCTGTCATGGCTGTGCGACATGCTCTGAGCTCCCTCAGACCCTGTCTGGTGTACCTTTCCATACGTGACTGAGCCTGCATGACAGTCCGAAACATAGCTGAGGTTGACAGACCTCTTTGGGCACATCGGCCAGAGGCAGTACGCCCACGGATGCTCCGACGAGAACCCATGGGCAACTGTCTGTGTGGTACCATCGGAGGACCCTGCCCATGGCTGCTGTGTGGCGACGCATGTGCCACAGGTACCACATTACCCTGGTCTATGCCCGCTGTATCCTGTCCATCACCTAGGGACAATGGTGACAAAGGATGTACAGGCAGGATGACTGTGCGCAATGATGGGGTTGACAGTTGTGTACTGTCAATTGGCTGACCAATGGCAGACCCTGACACACCTTCCTGTACCATTACACATATATCATCATTACCAGTAGCCGTGGCACAGGATTCAGGTTCCCTGCTGCAGGTCACCAGAGCAGCCCCAGAACCTGTGGGATGAAGACAGGAAACACAGTTTACAGTCTCCAGACATTGTTACCAGTGATGCACTTATACACACATGCACACATGGACACATGCACACAGGCACACATGCACACATGCACACAGGCACACATGCACACATGCACACGTGGACACATGCACACGTGGACACATGCACACATGCACACGTGGACACATACACACATGGACACATGCACACATGCACACGTGTTCACATGCACGCATGCACACATGCACGCATGGTCACGTGTACACATGCACACATGCACAGATGCACACATGCACACATGCACACGTGGACACAGGCACACATGCACACATGCACACATGCACACATGCACACGTGGACACAGGCACACCTGCACACATGCACACATGGGCACAGACACACCTGCACACATGCACACATGCACACCCTGCAGTATACACACAGAGCACTACTGAGTTACACTACTATTACTAGCATTATCAGGACTATTATAGGTTATGTTAAACACACTCACCAGCAAGGATGGCCTGTCTCTCTGTAACCCTGGAGGGACCTGCAGAAATGATGAGATTAATGTCAGTGGGCACATCTGTGCCATTGATATTGCATATGATACAGTGTACAGAACAGTCAGGTGTACATATGGCATATTACCTGCACGCTCCATGTCGTGCTGCTGTGTGGTACCAGCCTCCATCATAATGCAGGTGTACTGCTGTTGGTGTTCCGGGGCTGGAGCCACAACACTTAGGAGTAGCCCCTCCAGTCTGGTGAGGGGGAGATGTGGCCACCCCACCTCCTGTGGCGTCCTGTTGCCTGTGGATATCTGATGCACGCTGCCGGACACTTCGGATTAAATCACTGCAGTGATGTCGTACCTGCTCATATGTCCTGTTATGTGTGCCAATATCATTTACCCTACGGACAAGGTCTTGCCACAGTGCGGCCCTCTCCTGCTGATTCTGACTGGTGCGGGAAAACAGGATGTCATACTCCCGCACCAGGCTCTGGTGGATCTCCTCATCTTCCGCCACAGAGTAGGCGGGGTTACGCTGTCGCACCATCTCCCTGGAAGAGAACACAGACAGGATATCAGCAGACCATGTCAGCAATATATGGCACACATACTATACATGATACTCATGTGTAGTGATATACTACTACTCCCATATGTTGCATGTGTGTGTGTCGTGGTGGATACACAGGTACATGGCCAGATATCAGTGCTCAGCCAACACCTGTGCAACAATACCTGCCACATTCCACACAACGTAGTAGCATGCTGCATCGGTCAGCACACACTGACAGGTGCAATGCACAACCTCACTCTGGGGGTTCATCCCATGGTACTGTATGTGGGACACCGTCCACTACTGTGATGTGGACAGACTTTACTCGACCTGGATATACATATCCCACCACCACCACCAGCACAGTAGACTACTTTGATATGTATGTGGTTAGACAGTTATTCACTTGCTGGGACTGAGATGGTATCCATGCAGCACACTGGGCCAGTGGAAGCCACAAGCCACACTGCTGACCCCTTTGCAAATGCTTACCACGGACATGCCGCGGATTGCATGACACTTGCACACACATGTCTAACCCAGACCCTATGCACAAAGGTTAGGCATCTTGTCCGGTGGACCCCAGACAGAGGCAAATTGTATAACAATAGCAGGAGGCTACTGCAGGACAGAGCACATTCACATTAAGGGTAGGCATCTGTGGTCAGCACTGGTACTACGCTACAGTCCGTCATAACAACAGCCACGGCCTACTCTGGTAGGGAAATGGACACAAACACTATGGATGACCACAAGGCCTTCTTCAGTTATGTTACACATATGGACCACATGCCTCAGATATGCTCTGTGTTAATCCACACCTACTTAACATTCACCAAACACATGCATATTGGCAACAATCCTGCAGACATGTTCGGTGCACATATCCTTCTCCCCCACCTTTGAGATATTTATCCCAGCTGGATGTAACCTCCCTATCATCGCACATGTCCAGGTGAGTGCCGCCCTCAGCAGAGGAGAACACACAGCATCACTGTGACCTCGTGGTCCCCCTGTATGTGTGCTACCGGCACTCTGAGAGGACATACCACCGCATGTAACACTGATAGTTTATCTTGGCCATGCTACAGGATATGTACCTGGACAGTGGCATACAGCAACAGTGGTCCCACAACACTAAGGGGGCACCTCGACTGACCCTGGGAATTACCACATCATATGCATAACGGGCCTGGTCTGCTACGCTATGGAATTATGCAGTATGGGATGCATATGCAGTGACATCAGGTACCTGCAGACACTTGTTCCTAGCCAGTGTGCCTTTGGGATGGGCTGATCCTGACTTTTGGGCCTGGCTGACATTTCAAAGCAGTCACTACAGCCATTGCTGGGCCAACCACAGACACATGCTGCCAGGATCCTGGCCTATGACTGCTTGACATGTGATGTATGGTCATCCCCTTTTGGTGGAACTACGTACACACAACATATCACATGGACATACCTATGGATACAGACCTATGACACATTTGGAGGGTTCACAGTATGCACACTATTAACCTGCTACTTTGCATTACCTCTGTTTGTCGCAGCTGGTTGCGTTACCACAGCTTCTGCTTGCTGCTGCTACTGTCAGTGCTGACAGCTTCAGGTTACAGAGAGTCACAGTGTCTGTTTTTTTTTTTTTTTTTTGCTCTCTCTCTCTCTCTCTCTCACTTCTCGCTCTCCCTCTGTCTGCTTACAGACAATGCAATGAATGTATTGCATGTGGGGAGTGTTAGCACTGCATGCTTTTGTAGGTATCTGCATAGGTCCATGTGATGGCCTCTGCACCAATTGTAAGCCATCATTTGCTAATTGCATACAGCCAGTTGTGTACTGATTGCAGTTCTCACTGTGATTTCAGGTCAGTGCTATAAAAGGGTATGTGGGATAGGCATTGCCCTTTTAGATTGTGAGGGCGGGGACCATGCTGGTATGCTGTGGACAGTGTTCTGTGACTGTAAAGGTTAGTATCTCTCTCATGCTTCAGGCTGTGTTGTATATTCACAATTCTCCATTCCTCTCTCATGTTCCCTGTAGCAAGTGTGTAAGCACATTGACTCCTACAACTATATATAGATATATTTATATATATATATATATATATGTACATATGCATACATATATCTATGTACTTTAACTGACCTTATTATCTACAGGCTGCCAACTAGCATGGCTGTTTCTTTTCACACACTACTATTATGGAAATCCATTAGTTTTGACATTTATTTTAAATGACATGCTTTGTGTACTACACATCCTATATTCCCTTTACATTCATCCCTACTTTTACATGTTATATTTATTTTAGCACAATGTTTTTGTATAAGAGTCATGGCTTAGTGGTAGGTTGTACAGACTAGTGTTTCCAAGGTCCTGGGTTTGGGACTGACAGTGGGAGTTTATTTTTCTTTTCAACTGAGTACAGGACCTGTCAATAACAGTGACTAAGGCACTTTTAAGCAGTTGTAACTGGGCTAGCGCTGGTTTGCGCGGAGTTCACGCATGCGCACTGGCAGTTAGCTCCGCACACACCCGGTTACAACCGCTTAACGGTGCTTACTCTGGCGCACACCCGCGCTATTTTCTTTGAAAGAAAAGAAAATGGGGGGACAGGAAAGTGGTGAAAAAGCGGTCACAAAGAGGGTAAGACAGTAGGGAAACAAGCTTGGGATGTGCAGGAGGGATGTAGGTAAGGCCCATAGCTGCCCATTTCTTCATCAGCAACAGCTGTGCATATGTATGTAATTTGGTGTGACATTTGAAACCTTCCACCCCTGAGAGAGGTGTCAGGACAACAATAATACTTGTTGTACAGCCAATTGTAATTGATAGGTTCCATGTCCAGCGGACATGTGTGCGGAATGGGCAGCTATGTATGGGGCGTAATTTTTTTGTGGGTACAGAGTGCCCTCTTTTTTGTTTTTTTTCAGGTAAGAGTGGTATGTCAGGTGAAGGAAGTCGGTTCAGCTGTGGAGGTAGGTTGGGTAGGTAAACAGACAAGACAAACAAGACGCATACAGGGGCGGTGTATGACACGTGTGGGGGGGTTACACAATTGACGGGGACGGAGGTTTGGATATCCAGAGCCCATGAGCCCACAGATGGCAACAGTGGAACTGATATCCCCACCCATAGACAGTTGCCACTGTTCCTTCACTGCCCAGGATGGGGCTGTGCTGGGGGCTGTGTAGGCGGGCCAACAGGCATGCCCGTTAGTTGTGCCACCTGTGCCTCGAGCTGGCGTAGGGGCTCAAGGACAGAGTCCCAAATCTCCCTACGCACCACAGTCCGGACGCTACGGAGGGTGAGTGGTGGATCTCCTCCGGCCACACTTGCAGAAGGGGGGGGCGAGCCCCATCCCCTGCAGCGCTTCCACCCGCAGGTGGCACAGGGCCACCGGAGGAGGGTCCGGACTTGGCACTAGTGCCAGGTGCACTCGCAAGCTGAGGTGGGAGAGGTGGGTCCGCTGGAACCCGCCTTCCCTGTCGTACTATGTTTTGCATTATGTCATGACAGTTTGGGTTAGTGACATATAATACCATTCACAATTAGTTGTAACAGCATGCATTAGTATTCCCATTAACCAAACACTCAGATATTCGCACCATTGAACAGCGTGCATAACACATGCATAATTTGAACAGAAATACACAGTCCAACAACATGCAGGGTTAATTGATGGCAACAGGCCATCAGGTGTGGATGTATGAACAGGGCAGATGCATCAATGGACATGCAAATATATATGACCCAACAGGACAAACGTCCAGGGGTGTTAATTGTGATTGCACATACCATTTTCACATGGAATGGGTTATATGTGGTTATAGGGTGGGGTAAAGAAAGTAATATTAACACCTTCGAATAACAATACATATGCTGTACATTTCTAATAGCTACAGTTATATACACACTACTGTTCTAACTACAGTTTCCTATATGATAACTATTTCACCTTGCTGATAGGACTGTTACTGCAACATCAATATACATTTTATTGTTCTTCATACACATTCATATCTAGCTTTGTTCAGCTACATCATCTTGCTACTTTTGCTTTATATAGCTGTAGACAAGTGTGGATGTTTGGTATATCAGACAATCATCCTATCTGCGTATTTCAGACTGAGAGCAACATATCCAGATTTTGGGATACACATTCCACATGCAGCAACACTTTGAACAGATTTTGCTGCTTGGTTTTGAATCTCACATGCATTTCATTCTGTCTTGACTGCAGTATACTTTATTCAGGGGTTATTACTACTGTATTGCTGGATTCATGACACTTTCTCACACTCTCTCACTTGCTTTCATTTTACTATTCAGGATGGTACTTCTAGGCTTTATTGACATGTTTTAACAGTAGTTATTACAATCCTTTCCAGCAGTCTCACTTCTGTCATGTTTCAGTATTTCCACAGGGATATATTTCACACATGTGATTTCATCATCTTCTGCAGCTATACTTTTCAGCCTGCTGCAGGTTGTGTACTATTTTCTTACAGGCAGGGCATTTTTATTTCAGAATATATGTCGGACAGTTTCATGTTTAGGTTACACTTACAGGCTGAAACCTCTTGTAATCAAGCAATACTTGCATACACTTTCACACTGTTACTTGCAGATTTTATTCCTTACTGACTACACTGCACTCTTTTGCTGACTGTCATACTTTTATATTTCTTTACAGTTACTGGTAGTGGATTACTGACCTGCCTGGTGGCGCAACCGCACCAGCCTATCGCCATAGGCTCTGCGGTTCGCAGAACGGACATCTGCAGCTGTAATATAAATGAAGTAATATTGGAATACACATCTCCATAATATCAGCTAGTTTAATTTTTTACATACATAATTAAATGTTACTTACTCAGTAGTGGGCCGTTGGGTGTTTGCCGGGCCTCCTGGATCCAAAGGTTCAGTTGGTCCTGCTTATGTCTCTTCAGGTCCGCATGGTGGTGACGGACCTGCTCACCAGTCCTTGGAATCCCTGTGGCACTGGTGAGATCATGAGCCAACTGGTCCCACGCCTCAGCCCTGTATGCTCCCCAGAGGACCTGGCCCTGCATGGGTTGGGCCTCATGATTGTGGACTAGGAGCCAGGCCATGTACCTGGACTCCTCAACACCCCACCTCTGTGCTCGAAAGCGACTACCCTCACCTACTCCTGACATTCTGCCTGCAGGTCTGTTCTACAATCGTTTATGCTGTGTATTCCCGCCTATGGGGCTTATATAGTCCGTTTTTCCCGCACATATCTGTGATTGGCCATTTTGGAATTGTATCAACTTCAGTAAACCTGCATTGTCATGCTGTAGTTTGTATTCATTCCTATATATTTGCTATTATTGCATGCCTAGGTGCTGCTGTCATGGCTTAGTGGTTCTGTACCTTGACTATGGTGTATAGTATCCTGGGTTCGAACCTGGCCACTGCTTTTTATTTTTCATGACTGTCTAGACATGCTGAGGGGTGTGTCTGTGTAAAGGCAGTTTTGATACGGTTTGCTGAACGTTGCTCGTCGGTTGGCTTGTTTGAGCGGTGCGCAGCTCCGCGCAAATGGGGTACACTGCTTTAAGCCTCATTTGGCTATCGGCATGCATATTACGCTCAACTCAGTTAGGGGCACAAAGATATAGTGTGTTAAACCACTGCTCGGCTACGGGCACTCATTTTGCACCAGTTAAACCACTGCTCATCTACGGGCAGATACACTCACCCTGTTAAACTGTAGCTCATCTATGGGCACATCTGGCATTTTTTATTCTTTTGTTACCTCACATTTCTTCAATATGAATGGGCTATTTCATTACATTTTACATAAGTTGTGGTTTTATGTATACATACTTGTCAGGGACTTGTTTCCTGCTTATTTTGCAAAAAAAAAACAATGGTGTTGTGGGGGCTCGAACCATGAATGCCTGCTCTGCAGCCAGCATCTCTACTGCTACGCTATTGCTTCCTGGTTTATTTTGCATATTTCGTTTTTATATGCTTTCCCACTGACTGCTAACTGTAGCTGCGCTACGGGCACGCCAGCAAACGAAGCACTCATGGTTAAACATCTTTACAGTTTAAAAAAAAATTATAACATGTTCATTTATATTTATTTTCTGTTCATAGTCTGTGGGGGCATGTGTTGTGTTCTGTTTATTCACATTTCCGTGGACTCTGTCGTGGGTGTTTCCTTTGGGTACTTTTCCTCTTCTGGGGGCATGTCCGCTTACAGGGCTCGGCCTACGGACACGCCCCCTACTGTCTTACACGGACCGTGTTGGCCTTCAGTGTGATTCAGCATGCTCTCATTAATATGCAGAGCATGCTGACATCATTCCGTTTAACTGCAGCCTCCGTGTATGAGTTATAACTCTTACACGGAGGCTTCGTGAATCCTGCCCAATGTTTATTCCAAATATTGTAAAATTACACTAAGTGCTTTTGCCCAACTATTCCGTGGGTTTCTTCAGAGTAAATAATACACCATCAACATTTCCTTTAAATAAATATACTTGTCCAATCACATAGCCACATCAATTACTATGCAATTTAACAACAAATCAATACTTAAAATCATTTGATTAAACAATACAATGCCTCAAATAAATTTCTTCCAAAATTCATTTAAACCTATATAAATTCTTACTTTACATCATGTGTATATTTTAAGAACTTATTTACATCGTAAAACCTAATGTGTCTTTTGATGTAACCTTGTTTAAACCATAAATAACCTTTCGTATGTTTAAAAAGTTCATATACAATATTTATGGTTTAAACAAGGTTACATCAAAAGGCACATTAGGTTTCACGATGTAAATAAGTTATTAAAATATACACATGATGTAAAGTAAGAATTTATATAGGTTTAAATGAATTTTGGAAGAAATTTATTTGAGGCGTTGTATTGCTTAATCAAATGATTTTAAGTATTGATTTGTTGTTAAATTGCATAGTAATTGATGTGGCTATGTGATTGGACACAAGTTGATTTTATGTGTATTTAAAGGAAATGTTGATGGTGTATTATTTACTTTGAAGATACCCACGGAATAGTTGGGTGAAAGCGCTTAGTGTGATTTTACAATATTTGGAATAAACAGTGTCACTGGTTTTGGATTACTTTGTTATTTTATTTCTAGTTTCGAGTGACTGTGTGTTTCGTGGTTTCTTTAGTCGAGCTGTATAGGGCATCTCTTTGAGGCCCATGATCCTCTTGGTGAGGTACTTCTGTGGTCTTTCCAGCTGTTGCACATGCTGATTAAGGTACATACCAAATGGGGCATTGTACTCTATTATGGGCCTAATGAGTGATGAGTAGAGGGGCATAATGACCTCTCTTGATCTAGAGGTGAACCCTTTCATGATTAGGTGGGATCATAGCCGGCCTTAGGCATAGGCCAACTAGGCGGCCACCTAGGGCGCCGGTCTAGCAGGTTCACTTTTCTAGTATTTATTTGATGTAGTTAGACCAGGATGGGAGCACCATGTAGTGTGGTGGGGGGTGCCATGGAGCCCTTTTGCCTAGGGCACCAGTTGACCTAAGGCCGCTGCTGGGTGGGATACATAGAAGGAATTTCGAACCACTTTGGCAATGTGATTATCAAAGGAGAGGTTACTATCTACCTGGGTCCCCATGTCCCTAATTACATTTTCCGTACCTAGTGGATTACCACCTATGTGGTAATTCGTGGGCACTTTGTTTTTTCCAAAGGGGATGACTATGCATTTTTTGGCATTCAGCTTGAGGCCATGGTTTTGACACCAGGTATCTGTCTCTGTAAGACCCTTCTGGAGGATGTCTGTGTCAGCTAGAGAGTCAGTTATGGCCCCCAGTTTGCAGTCATCTGCAAACTTGGTCAGCCATAGTCCTCCCATGCTTGCCTGTACCTCAGAGAAGTATATACCGAACAGGAGGGGTCCCAGGACCGAGCCCTGTGGGACACCACTTGTAACTGGTTTAGAGTTCGACATGGCACCCACAACTCTGACCATGTCTGTTTTATCCATGAGCCAGTTGGCCACCCATCTCATGACATAGGGGTTAATGTTCAAGCTGGTAAGCTTGTCTATGATGCCAGAGTGGGGAATGGTGTCGAAGGCCTTAGCGAGGTCCAGGTAGGCTGTGTGGACTACCTTCCCTTCATCTATGGCCTTGGTAACCGTTTCAAAGAAGTCAACTAGGTTTAGGAGGCAGGATCTGCCTTTAACAAAGCCAAATTGGGTAGGGTCCAGTGTCTGGAGGTTTCCAATGTCTCTGTTTATGAGTTCCATGACAATTTGCTCCATAGCTTTGCAGACCAGGCTGGTCAGGCTTATAGGGTGATAGTTCCCAGGTTCTGTTGTGGCACCACCTTTGTGGAGCGGGATGACTGTTGCATTACGCCATTCTTTGGGTACATAGCCTGTGGTAAGGCTGAGTCTGAACAGTGAATTTAGGTGAGGGTTTAGTTCCTTTTGGAGCTCGTGTAAGACGCAGCCTGGGCCACCATCTGGTCCCATTGATGCTGTGTTCCTAGCTTTGGAGAGGGCTGTTTTTACCTGCATGTCCATGATGTCTGGGGCTCTGCATTCTTCTGGGATGGACACGGGCCCTTTTGGGGGTGGGGGGGTGAAGTTTGCACTGAACTTGTCCGCCAGGATGTTGGCAATGTCAGTTGGTTCAGTGTATTTTTTGCCATTTTGCAGTAGCTCAGAGCATATCTGAGAGTTGCCACCTACATTTTTGATATAGCTAAAGAAGGCTTTGTGGTTATCTTTAGATTCCTTGGCAATTTTTCTTTCGAAACTGGCCTTGGATGGTTTTATGAGTGATCGCAGTTTCTTGCTAATAATGATCAGTGATGCCTTTCCTTTTTGGAATTTTGCTCTATCATGTAGTAGTTTTCTCCTTCTGTTGTATAGCTTATTTATGGCTGGGGACCACCAGACTGGTTTCCTCTTTTTGGAGGAGTGAGTCTTGGTTTTACTTGGGATGGCTCGATCCATGCATCCCTGTAGATGCTCATAGAATGCACTTGTAAAGGATTCTGCAGATTGGATAGCATTATCCTGTACCAAGGGGGCTTTGAAACTTTTCACTTCGGTCTTGAGAAGTGTGAAGTTTGCTTTTAAAAAGTTTTTCACAGTGGTTTCCTTGACTGGGGGTGGGGTCGGGATGTGGATGTCCAGTGTGATTATTTTATGATCTGATCTTACCAGCGAGGGGTTTACCTCTGGTGTGGAACACTGATCCCCCATGTTGGTGATGATCAGGTCCAGTATGTTGTCACCTCTAATGGGCATGGTGACCAGCTGTTCCAGGGTGTTTGAGTTTATAAACTCTAGGAAGCATTGGTCAAAGGAGTTTGTACTTGAGTAATTCTCCCAGTCAGTGTTTGGGTAGTTGAAATCTCCTAATATCATGGTGTTTGGTAGGACCTTTATATTTTCCAGTGTTCTCAAGAATGCTGAGTGAGGGTCCTGAGACAAGGTAGGTGATCTGTAGCAGGCTACAATCTGATAAGCAGCTTTGCCCACTGTTAGTTGCACTTGGATGGTCTCTGAGGCCTCGTGCTGTGCCACTAACCTGGAGGTGTGTGTATCCTTTATGAAAATGGATACACCCCCTCCTTTTGTATTTCGGTCCGGGTTTTGGGGCTGAAGCTTGGAGGGATTGGGATTTCTTTAAGTGGAGCATGTCCAACAGCTCTGTGTTTGACATAGCTTTGTATGTTAGGCAGAGATCACCTCTGAGTAGGCGATATGCGACAGAGTAAAGCTGGAGTGTTTTGAGACGGTCTGTGTAGGGCATGTATTTGAGGCCAGTAATCCTCTTTGTGAGGTATTTCTGTGGCCTTTCCAGTTGTTGTAGATGTCTTGTGAGGTACATACCAAAAGGGACATTGTACTCTATAATGGATCTAATGAGTGATGAGTAGAGGGGAACAATGACCTCTTTTTTTCTGCATGAGAAACCTTTTGTGATGAGGTGTGCCATGTAGAATGATTTCCTGACTACTGTGGCAATGTGATTATCAAAGGAGAGACTACTGTCCACCTGTGTCCCAAGGTCTCTTATCACACTTTCAGTTTTAAGTATACTACCGCCTATGTTGTAGTTCATGGGTACAGAGTTTTTACCAAAGGGGATGACAATGCACTTTTTGACACTGAGCTTGAGGCCGTGGCTTTGATACCAGGCATCTGTCTCAGTGAGGCCCTTTTGTAGGATGTCCACATCATTAGTAGTTTTGATTATGGCTTGTAGTTTGCAGTAATCTGGGAACTTCATTAGCCAAAGACCTTCTGTATTAGCCTGTACTTCAGGGAAGTAGATACCAAACAGGACAGGAAACAGGCCTGAACCCTGTGGTACTCCACTTGTCACTGGTCTGAAGTCAGACTTGGAGTCTGCTACTTTCACAGTGTGGGTTCTGTCAGTGAGCCATTTGGCAACCCATCTTGTGACATAGGGATTTATACCTAGTTTAGTGAGTTTATCTATAATTCCAGATTGGGGGATGGTGTCGAAAGCCTTGGCAAGATCTAGATAGGCTGTGTGAACCACCTTACTCTTGTCTACAGCTTTGGTGACTGCTTCAAAGAAGTCTCTCAGGTTTAGGAGACATGATCTGCCTTTTACAATCTGAATTGGTTGTGGTCCAGAGTTTGGAGATTACCAATGTCTTTGTTTAAGTTCCATGATGATACATTCCATGGCCTTGCAGACCAGGCTCATCAGGCTAATAGGGCACTAGTTCCTGGGGTCCGTGGTGGCTCCCGCCTTGTGTAATGGGATAACCGTTACTGTGCGCCATTCAGCAGGCACAAAGCCTGAGATGAGGCTATGACTGAACATGGTACTTAGGTGTGGTGCCAATTCATTCTGTGGTTCATGTAGAACACAGCCTGGGATGTTGTCTGGTCCCATGGATGCTGTGTTCCTGGCTTTGGAGAGTGTGGTTTTTACCTGTGCAGCCATGATGACAGCAACTCATGGGTGAGAGGGGGGTAAAGTTAGCACTGATCCTATCTGCCAGGATGTTGGCAATATCAGTTGGGTCTGCATATTTAGTGTCATTGTGCTGTAACTCAAAGCAGATCTGAGCGTTGCCATTGAAATTCTTGACATAGCTATAAAATGCTTTGTGGTTGTCTTTAGAATCAGTGGCAATTTTGTTTTCATAACTAGCTTTGAAGGATTTTACCAGGGATCGCAGCTTCTTACTGAGGCTGACCAGGGAGCTCCTCCATTCATGGGATTTTACCCGCTTTTGCAACAGTTTCTTCCTTCTGTTGTACAGTTTGTTTATGGCAGGGGACCACCAGATTGGCTTCCTTTTCTTGGAGGATAGTGTCTTGGTTCTGTTTGGGATAGCATGATCCATGCACTCATGTAAGTGCTTATAAAGTGCAATTGTGTAGGATTCAGTAGTCATAACTGTATTGTCCATCTGCATGGGTGTCCTGAAGTTCACCACTCCTGTCTTAAGAAGCATGAATTTGGCTTTGGAGAAATTTTTTAACATGGTTTCCTTAATGGGGGGTGGGGGCAGAATGTGGATATGTAGGGTAATTAGCTTATGGTCAGATTGGACCAATGAGGCGTTGAGTTCAGGTGTGGAACACTCAGGACAAACCAAACCCCGTAACCAACACAAATAAACACAAAGTGAGCTAAATGCTACTCATTGCCAGAAGTTTCAGCCTCCAAATGCACACACTCAAGGCACTTCTCAGTATGGAGAATATTGATATCTGTGCAGTAACAGAAACCTAGTTCAAGGCTCCAGAGAGCACACCAGCACTACCAGGATACTACTCATTTCATACCTTCCAGCATCAGAACCTGGATCATAGCACATAGGGTGAGGATGTATCCATATTCATCAAGGGTACTTACACCTCTCTCTACATCCTCTCTACAGGATATGTGCCCACAGAATGCTGCACAGCAACGTTCTTCCCACTCCACAGGGGTGAGGCTACAAAAGACCCTTGGCATTCACGCTCTATGAGCCTGACAAGTCTGATCTGCAAGGCAATGGAGCCAATCACAATGGAAGTCAACAATAAACACATTGGGAACCTTCACACAGTTGAGCACACCCAGTTTGGCTTCATCAAATGCAGATCACGCCTCCTGAACTGGGTGGATTTCTTTGAGACAGTTACCCAGGCTACAGATGATTGAAATGAGCTCCACACAGCCTACCTATACCTCGCTAAGGCCTTTGACACCATTCCCCAGTTAGGTATCATAGATGAACTCACCAACCTGGGCATGAATCCATACATCACAAGATGGATTGCAAACTGGCTCACAGATAGATCCCACAAATTAAGAGTTGCTGGCTACATGTCAGACTCTACACTGGTAACAACTGGTGTCCCCCAGGGTTCAGTCCTGGGGTCCCTCCTGTTTGGTATAGACATCTCAAAAGTACATGCCAACACAGGAGGGTTGTGGTTGACTAAATTTGGTGGGAACTGTAAAGTGTTTCCCATAATAGATTCCCCGGATGACACAAATATTCTCCAGAAGGGACTCTATGAGACAGATGTGTGGTGTCATAATCATGGCCTCAAGCTCAATGTGAAAGAATGCATAGTAATCCCCTTTGTTGAAAACAAAGTACCCACAAACTACCACATAGGTGTTACCCCCTAAAAAGTGACAAGGTAATAAAGGATCTGGGGACACAAGTAGATAGCCATCTTTCCTTTGACAACCATGTTTCCAAAGTGATTAGGAAATCCTGTGTGGCCCATCTAATCAACAAAAGGTTTTCATCAGGATCAAAAGAGGTAGTGGTGGCCCTCTACTCTTAAGTCATCAGACCCATCATTGAGTACAATGCACCATTTTGGATGTACTCGACTAAGTATATCCAGCAGCTGTAGAGACCACAGAGGTATCTCACCAAGAGGATTACTGGCCTCACACAGTTGTGTTATGCAACACAAGTGGTAAAACTAAATCTGTTCTCCGTTGTGTACCGCCTACTCAGAGGCACACTCTGCCTAACATACAGAGCCATGTCCAACACATAACTGTTGAACATGCTCCATGTATGGATAACAAAACTGAGTCACACTACACACTCCAGGGATATGAACCTCATCACAACAATGAATACAACATGTTGGTGGGATAGAGTGCCATCCCAGACACTTGCATTACTGTGGAACAGAGTCCCAATGTACATCAGACAGAGCCCCTCACTGACACTCTTCAATAGGAACCTTGATGAGTGGATGGGAAACAGACAATTCACGCCAGGCATCACATCAGCAGTCCCACTAGAAAGGGGCTTAGGGTACTAACTATTAGAACTAGGGCTTAGGAGACTACCCAATGGGGTGGTGAAAGCTGCACAACTTGCCTAGGCTAATATATGCCTTCATGAAGATAGTCTACTACATACCTATGAACCTATGTAACAGGTACATGTCTACAGATAGTAGATGTGTACTTCATTGTACAGTCATGTTGTACAGCAGGCACATGGACCACATACAGTGTAATTCTTACAGATACTGGTGGCTATTATGTACAGTGTGTGAGATGTGCACCTCATGTTTTTTTGTGCCATTGGGATGTGTGCTGGGTGGGACAGTCCTGGATGGCTCCCTGTCATGGCCACCCTCTTACACACATCTCTGCCCGTCCATCTCTGGCTTATTATACTGTGTTCCCCCTACATATATATAGGTACATAGGTAGATAATAGGCTATCTGCCTGAAGGCATATATTAGTATGGCCAGAGTGTGCAGCTATCACCACACATGGGGTTAGTTCCCTAGGCCTCTATGTAGTACAGCTGATGAAGTGATCCATGGTGTGACAGTTCAGTTTCACATACACTCATCAAGGCTCCTCTGGAAGAATGTCAGTGAGGGACTCAGCTTAATTTAGGTTGGGAGCCTGTTCCAAAGCAAGGGAAGTCTGTGAGTTAGTAATGTATCCCTCCAACATGTTCTATTTATTGTTGTAATGATATTCCTACAGCATGTGGCACAGTGAGCTTGGGTTTACTTCAGATAGCGCATGTACATCAGTTCTGCATTGGACATGGACCTGTCTGTTGGGCAGAGATCGCCTGAGTAGACAGTATGCAACAGAGTACAGATTGAGTTAAATTCAGTCTTGTTGCATGGGGCAACTGTTTGAGGCCAGTAATCCTCTTGTTGAGGTACTTCAGTGGTCTTTCCAGCTGCTGAAGGTGCCTAGTCAGATTCATCGCAAGTGTGCCGTGATACTCTCTGATGGGTCTGATGACGGATGAATAGAGGGAACCTCCTTTGACCTACATGCAAAGACCTTGGGAATTTGTGGGAACACATAGCATGATTTTCTAACCACTTTGTGAATGTGTTTCTGGAAGTAGAGATGACTATCCACATGTGTCCATAGATCCCTTATTATTACCTCTATATTTAGGGTGTTGGCACCTATGTGGTATTTGTATGACTGTAGCTCGAGGCTATAATTTTGACACCACATCTGTCTGACTGAGACCCTTTTTAAGGATGTCTCTGTTGTCCCAAACATCAATTATGACAACCTTTTTACAGTCATCCACAAACTTTGCTCACCATAGCCCTCATGTGTTTGACTGTATTTCTGAAAAGTATACACCAGACAGAAGGGGTCCCAGGACTGAGCCATGGGGGACAGCAGTTGTTACCAGCTTACAGTCCAACAGGGAGACCACAATTCTTACCTTGTGGGATCTATCTGTGCCCCAGATGGCAATCCATCAGATGACATACGTGTTTATGCACAGGTTATTGATTATGTGGATACGACATGTGTGTGGGATGTTGGAAAAGGGCTTTTCAAGGTCTATGTAGGCCGTGTGTAGCTCATTTCATTGATGTATGTCCTGGGTAACTGCCTTAAAAACTGTCTAGCAGGTTTAGGAACCAAGATCTGCCCCTGACCAAACCAAAATGGGTAGGTTTGGGTGTCTGTAGGCTCCCAATAGCTCTGTTTATGAGTTCCATAATGATGGACTCCATGGCCTTGCAAATCACGCTTATTAGGCTTATAAGGCAATAGTTCCCATGGTCTGTTGTGCACCAACACTTGTGGAGTGTGCCAAATGTTGCTGTAACCCATTCAACAGTTTCATATCCTGTACAGAGGGTGAGTCTCAACACACTGTTCGGGTGCAGGGTCTGTTTGTTTTGGAGTTCACATATGACACAGCCAGGGAAACCATGTCATCCCTTAGACGCCGTGTTTTTAGGTTTGGATAGAGCTGTTTAACCATTGTATATGTGATTTCTGAGGTTTCACAATCTCCAGCTATGGTAATGGGCCCTTTTGTCAGTGGGGGGGGGGGTAAATATGTATGAACATGTCTGACAAGATGTTGGCAATGTCAGTCATGTACATGTATTCATTTACACTTTGCACTGACTCAGAACATATATGAGTTTACATTGATATTTATGACATAGTGAAAGAAAGCTTCATGGTTCTCTATGGACTCTTTGGCAATATTTTTGCCAGAACATGGCTTGGATAATGTTAGGAGTGCTCATTGTTTCTTGATGATACTGATCAGAGATTTATTGATCTTCTTTGGATTTTCACTTTCTTTGAACAACTTAAGTACTTGTAGTACATAGTTTGATTATGACAGGGGTCCAATATATTATATGGGTCTGTTTTCATATCACTGTGTGAGCAAGGCAGGATTGGTGAATAGTGACAAGTGTCTGGAGTAAGAACTGCAACTGCCAGATATGTGTGGCCCACTGCTGTACTCAGACATGGCCTGTGTGAGCATGCCCAGTATGACCTTTCAGTATGTTGTTGACTGACATTTGCTTCATTTGTTTAAGTGTGTGAGCATGCCCAGTATGACCTTTCAGTATGTTGCTGACTGAAATTTGCTAAATTTGTTTAAGTATGTGAGCATGCCCACTATGGGCATATATACTATATGTATGTGAAAAATCAAGTTGTTTTTTACTTCAGGGCTCACCTTTGTGTTGTACATTGACAGGAAGCACGCTGTGCCTGCAGGGCTTCCATGAGTCAATTTGCATAGACTTATCAACATTTCTACATACAGGGGGGACAGCTATTATTTGGACATTTCTACCCGGGGGGCACACCTGATTGTTACTGTGGGTGTACATAGGATGAGGGGTACACCTGACACTTATACACATTTGCTAGGCCTGCACTGCTATGTCAGGTACTCCATTTCAGTCTGTACTTTTGCCTAGCATACTTTCTTGAGACATATCACTGTACTACAGACCTTAGCTTCCAATTACATGCATATTAGTTTGCCTACCCAAACCACATCACACTGCCTGGCCTGCTGTTATCTGTCTGCATAGGCCTTGTGGGGGAGGTTACTCATATGCCTCTTCAGAGGGCATGATACAGCATTTGTTTGTGTTTACGTTTGTCTACAATTGTCCTGCTGGCTGTCACTGTTAGGTATGTGACCCCCCCCCCCAACTGGTATGTGTGAGTGACTTAAGTTGTGTCTGTGCCAGTGAAATGCTGTCATGGCTTAGTGGTTCAGTATTGTGACTATAGTGCACAGTATCCTGAGTTTGAGCCCTGTCACTGCATTTTATTTTCCTGCTGGGCAGACCTGACTGGTTAAGGAACAGTAAAGCAGGTGTGAGCGTGTTTACCCGACTTTGCTCGACTTTGCCCAACATTGCCCAAGTTTGCCCGACGTTGCACTTGTTAGTGCAGTGCGCAGCTATGCCCAATTGTATTTAAATATGCTCAATACTGGTAAAATGTGCTTAGCAGTGCTTTATATTGCTTAAAATAGGGCACTCATGCCTCAGGTAGTGCTGCAGGGCTGCCTATGTCAGATGCACATAGTACACTCCCTATACATGTTTGAAAACAGGTAGTGTCAAGTTAGGCATCCCTTTTACTGTATGTGTGAGTCAGAGAGAGGTGTCATTTCCTGGGTTCCTACTGAGTCAGTGTATGTGCTATGCCTTGCCTCTTTGCCAAGGCCAGGGCATACTGGGCATGCCTCCTTCTGCCTACTGGGCCAGGCTCAGATTGTTCCTCCTCCGAGTCATGCTGTGCCTGTGCAGGCCTTGGCAATGGTGGGGCGCTGTTTGGCCCTGCCCCATGCTGTTCCAGCTGCAGCTGTTTCTGCAGGATCATATTGTGTAGCATGGCACATATCATAACAATTTGGGTACATGTAGTTGGAGAGTACTGCAAGGCTCCACCAGATGTGTCCAGGCACCGGAACCGTGACTTGAGCATCCCAAACACATGCTCAATTATGTTTCTTGTTTGTGCATGTGCCTCATTATGGAGTCCTTGTTCAGGTGTGTGTGCATTTCTGATGGGTGTCATCAGCCACGGCTCCAGTGTGTATCCAGCATCCCCCACTAGGTGACCATCAGGGATGTCCCCATTGGCAAATCTCTGGTACAACTGCATCAGATGCCAGATGTGGGAATCATGATAGCTTCCAGGGCAGCCAGCACACACATTCATTATTATGCCCTGGGCATCGCACACGACCTGGCAGTTGATGGAGGGGAAGCCCTTGCGGTTGATGTAGACCCTACCCCATTTACTGGGTGGTGTTCTGATGCATATGTGCATGCAGTCTATTGCACCCACTACCTCAGGGTATTCTGCTATTTGGTGGAAAACACGCATATTGCTGGCCAATGCCTCATGGGAATTGGGGAAATATACGTGGTCACCGACATTTGCTGACATGGCATCCAGGAACTGGTGGAACACCCTGGATGCTGATGCCTGTGAAATCCCCATCATATCACCAGTTGGTCTTTGGAAGGTACCTGTAGCTAGTATTCTTATGCCAACACATACCTTGGTATCCACTGGGATGGGTTCCCCTCTGTTGGTTCTGTGTGTGAGGCATGGCTGGCACAGCTCAACAATTTTCTGTAGGAGGTCTCTGTCCACCCTATAGCACTCCACTATCTCCAGCTCATGTAGCCCTTGGTAGGTTACCCTGAGTCTGTACACTCTTCTCCGTCTCCTCACTGTGGGTTGCTCAGCAGCATTCACAACATCACCACCCTCAGCACCTTGCACATGTTGGTTTATGATAGCAAGAGCAGCCCCTAACATTTTGTCTGACTTAAGCTTTTTAAGCTTTCCCTGTTTGTGTACTGCAGTGTTGCAGAGTTCTTGGGAAAAAAACAGGGGGGAATGCTGTTTGCAGAGTTTAAAGTGCTGGGCTGGGCTCGTCTGCTGCCTCTGTAATTGGCTGATTCTGATATATTTCACCTGACAGCTCTGCTAGTTCTCTTTGGTTAATGTCCTACTACTTCTTTTCCTTCCTTTTGCCTTTCTGTTTCCGCCCGGGGCAGCACCGTGCAAACAAGCACAAACACACGCACACACGCGCACATGAGCACACATGAGTGCACATGCTGTGTGCATGTTTGCAAGAAATTCTGATCTTTTAACAGTATGCACCTTTGGTTTCAGTTTTTCAAATAGGACATTGTCTGCAATCCTGAGCAACTCAGGGCAAACACAAGCCACTGTGCTCCAATTAGCTTACAGCCTTTCTGACACACACCCTCATGATGTCACCTATATTCTACTCTACTACTCACCTACTCCTACTCTTACACTCTTGAGACATGGCTCACATGCTGAGGAAAATTGAGATTCACTATCCTTATCTTCATTTGCATAGGATTGCCTACTAATGCATGGTTACATCTCTCACACTGAGCTTCCCCCCCTTAGCAACCACTACTCAGTGACCATGTTGTCTTCAGCCTGCCATTCACCTGCATGGCAGAATAAGCTTTTTAGTGAAAATGCCTATTTTTTGCTATTTTTTTAATTATTTTCTTGTTTTTTAAAGCGCCACACGTTTGCACGGTGCTGTGCTATGCTTAAACATCGGAGATCGGGGAAAGAAAAGTTAGATTTTTATATTTTTAAACATTTATAAATGCCACTGGCCTTATATTTGGCCATTGGCATGCTTCCTCAACTGCATGCATCCTTTATTTGGAGCTGTCATAGCTCCGTTTAGCTGTTTGCAGAACGGTACTCCATTACCAACAGAGTACATATCTGCAGATAACACTAATCTTCCACGGACAGGTTAACGTTTCCTGGATTGCAAATTTACCTCATGTGTATAGCTTTCAGCAGCAAATGAGGTAATTTGCATACCATGACGCTGTCCGTGCAAGAGTAGCTTTAGCAGCTCTCGTGCATGCCCCTGCTGACTGTTCCAGAATCGCATGGCAGACATGTTGCCTGTTTGACGTCTTTCACTACTCTACAACTCTGTGCAAGCTTTTGTAAATCTGGCCCTTTGTGTTTTGGCTACAGTTTCTATTTTCAGGTTTACATCACTTTCACATTCAGTGCTTCATAAAGATTTACAACTTGTCTTAAGAAGTCAATTACCTCATGTTCAGGGTTATGTAGCATTTGTCAGTTGTCTAATTCTTTGAGTACCATTCTATAAACTATCCATAAATGCTGACTGTTTGTGTGGCTGTATAGTGCTGAACTTTCCTCTCAACATAACTATGTATTTTCATTGTCCATCCATGATTCATTTACATATCTGCTTTTGACATACATTTATTGTCATCAGTACCTTGTACCACTAACTTCATGTACTTTATAATTTGCATGCTACCATTGGGATGTAGATAAGTTATTAAAAAAAATCTTAATAAGCACAACATATAAAGTCCATTTAGTTATCAAAAAAATCAAAATCCATGTAAATGAGATACAAATTCAGTAAAAATGCATAAAAAGAATGATAGAAATAAGTAACCAAAACATCTTAGGCAAAACTAAACTTAATGAAAGCCTCAGTTTTAGCTTGAGCTCAAACCAAAGTCACAGACCTGTGAAAGTAGTACAACAGAGCTATCTGGAGACTTGGCATTTCATGCACTGCTGCAGTCGCATAAATCCAGCTCAACCGAATGAACATGATTAAACCATGTACAACTGTGCAGGTTCCCCCACTGCATTATAATATAAATGATCAAGAATATTAATTGCATGTACTTTGTTCACCCAGCCTTATTTTTTCTACAAGGCTGAATCAATTTTCAAGAACAACAGAATTTACCCTTAATCAGACAGAATAATGACATGTCCTTGTCATACTTTTCTTTTCTTTAGCCTTTTCACACGTTTTTATATGTATCAAAAGTACTTGTATACTAAGTTTTTATATTGTTTTACTTTTCTTAGCCGTAGCCTAATTCATCTAGACTTCTTATCCATTAAGGAGTATAATACATTACACCATTGTTATTTCTCTACGGCTCTGTCTAGCTGGCATTTGTAAAAATCCATTTTCTATTAATCTCCAGACTTTAAAATTTATTCACAAAACAATACAGAAATCGAACTAGTGAAGACAGCTAAATTATTAGGCATAACTATTGATGACAAGCTTAACTTCGAGCAAGAATGGCTATGCCCAGCAGGCATTTGTAAAAATACCACTTTCTATTAATCTCCAGACTTTTACATTTATTCACAAAACAACACAGAAATTGAACTACTGAAGAAATGTAAATTAGTAAGTATAACTATTGATGACAAACTTACCTTCGAGCAACATATTCTCAGTACTATAAAAAAAAAACACATTTTAAGCTTGGCAAACTTTATAGACACAAACACTATCTAGACATGCCAACCAGAACAAAACTCACAAATGCTCTACTTATCCCATCCCTCCTTTATGGAAATCCCATTTTCTCAAACCTTCATTCATATCTTAGTAATAAACTTCAATCATGTTACTATAAAATAGCGAAATTTGCCTCTAGGATGCCATACCACACCCACCATTGCCAGGTCATTCTGGATTTGAATTGGCTTGATTTCCCCCAATACCTACATTTTACCCAACTATCTCTTGCCCATAAACTGATAATCCCAACAACTGCCCTGCCCTTAATTCTGTTCTAAAATCTTATATACCATCTTGCAATCTTCAGACTTTTAACAAATAACTTTTAACAATAACCAAACCCAACAAAAGAGCTGAACAAAATCTATATTCATACTCCATTGCCCGAATATGGAATTCCCTGCCTTCTTCTATTACTGAACTTGACTCAAAAACTTTTAAATCTGCACTAAAATACCTCACTAATCACATCTGTCCCTGTACATATAACTCTAAGCCACCATAAATAAAATAAACTTTAACAACTCCTTCTTTTTCCACTTTTAAGTAATTCCACACACATAACTATGAACTTTCTCTATAACTACAAACTTTAAAATCTCTCTATTTACTTCCAGGCAATGCCTAGAACCTCTTAAATTTTACCAGAATTGTTTGCTTGGAACCAAAACCATGTTATTATTCAAATGCTTTTGTGTTAATGTACTCCATTATATGTATAGTGCCAATGTACTTCTTCAGTGCTTTAACTGTTAATGTACCGTACAAGATATTTCTTGTGACAATGTAATTTTTTTTTATTGTCTATGCTTTTCTCCTATTTCATCCTTAATATGCTCTGTAATCATTTTTTCTGTGGAACTTTTCTCCCCGGGCTTCCACTGAAAACGGATTTCTGACCCAGTGGACTTTCCTGGTCACCAAATGTCAATAAATACATGAATAAATAAATCTCACAAGGCAAGAAAAGACAATATATGCTGACTGCATTCTCCAAGAATCAAGCACCTTGAGAAACACACTTACCAAATATGCGACCAAAGCTCCTAAAGCAATGTTTCCTTTTTGGAGGAGAAGCAAGTTTCCACCATCCTCATATAGGTGGGTCAGTCCTCACCCCATACACAGTATACATCTCTCTCTCTGTCTCTCTCTCTCTCCCTCTCTCTCTCTCTCTCTCTATATATATATATATATATATATATATCTATATGGTTTCACTTCAGAATCCTGAGCTACTGGAATATCGATTTTCAGTAGCTCGAGACCGAAGTGCCAAAACTTCACTTGCACGAAAGTGCAGAATCCCGAATGCAGAAATCCTGAATGTGGAAATGTCAAATCCGCGGTTGTGGAGTTCCGTATGTGATGTGGGATTCCCTGTATTCATGATGTGTGGTGTAGTATGTGGATGTAGCTAGAGATTCAGGTAAGTGATGTTTTACTAGGGGTTTTGGGTAGAGATCTTAGTGTGTGTGAGTGTGTTTGGAGTTTTGAGGTGTGGGTTAGGATAGGTAGGTAAGATTATTAGTTTGTAAGTGTTGAGAGTGATGGTATTTGTACGTATGTGATGTGCATTTGTGCAAGGGGAGTGTAGAATGTGTAGTGGTGGGTTTTGTGTGTTTGTGTTTTTAGTGCGACCTCGGAGTTAGTATAT
This sequence comes from Protopterus annectens, assembly GCF_019279795.1. Classification (NCBI taxonomy): domain Eukaryota; kingdom Metazoa; phylum Chordata; order Ceratodontiformes; family Protopteridae; genus Protopterus; species Protopterus annectens. The sequence goes on from NC_056733.1 coordinate 1,230,779,524, forward strand.
AAAAGAAGCGGAGGTGTGGGGGGGTGCTGGGGTGCTTGCTTCCCTGCTTATATGTAGGGTCCAAACGTGTGTTTGTTTTGTTGTGTTGGTGTGTGTTTTGTTGGTTTGTAGTGTAGGGAGGAAGGTGTATGTGTGCTTGTTTGTGTGTGGAGTGTGTATGTGGGCAGTTGCGATTTTGAATTTCGCGCTTTTGGGGTTTCGGGTTTTTCAGTGTTCGGCTTTACAGTCTTGAGATATTGAATTTCGATATTTCAGTATTTTGGGATTTTAAAGTGAAACTATATATATATATGTATATTTATATATATATATATATATATATATATATATATATATATATATATATATATTTTTTTTTTTATATAACTACAAAGAAAAGAGAAGCACCCTACATTGGGTAGAAAGAATTTTCTCTTGTTACTGCAATCTTGTATTTTTTAAAAGAAAATGTAATATATTTTTGGGACTGTTACTGTCAGGATCAGGCTCAGGGTATAACATTGCAAAGTATTGATATTTTTGGAACTGTAGAGATACCATTTACTGCCACAGTGAACCTTTAGTAGTTTAGAAATATTTTCAACAATAAATTTCTTAGCTTTAAGTTTGCTGGAATACTTATTTATTCCGTGAATATCTGATAATACTGTTTGAGCAATGTCTAGTTCAAAGGAATTTAACTATAGCATATATGAAATTAGGGAGCAAATTAAAGATGACTGCTCTCCCTGGATGCAAATGTACCTCAAATTATTACTGCAGCTACTTTCTTTTCCGGTATCAAGTATAAAGTTTGTTCTTTTATCACATGACGTGCTATTGAATTCATTTGATGAGACAACCAGGTATTGGTAAGAGGTGATGTATATATGTTTTAATGTTATCCTGCTAGCTCTGGATTCATAGCTTAGGAAATGGAATGCTACAATCAGTTGCATCCACTGTGAAGAACCAAAGGGTGTCCACCAAGGTGCCTTTGGTCTGTTCACAGCTCAGATATGTAAACTGTAATGGATATGAAACAAGGTTTATTGACTGGGCAAAAGTCATTCTCAGCATAAACCACAATTGGTTGATAGCATTTCTTTAATGAAGCAGAACATAGCTCTAGAAATATTATGATCATATTCGTGAATGATATAGCAACAATGGCATCAGCAATGCAAATTTCAGAGTTTCATATGTGAAAATGAAGTGTTCATATCAAGGCTATGACTACATTTTATGTTCACTTAAATACAACAGATGTTTCCTTGGATATCACCTTATTTATTTTAAAATTTGGAAAAACATCCCCGCAGCCTATGTTTTCTGTAGTATATACTGGACTCTCTCTCTCTCTCTCTCTCTCTCTCTCTTAGCCTGTCAGAATAGGCCAAACATGTGCTACATGTCCATGGAGACTCAGTGATTATTTCTGGAACCATGAATGGAATAAAAATCCCACAATTCAGGACAAAAGAAACCCCATTTCCATGTCTGGAATATTTAAACTTTTTTTCAGTAAAATGGAAACTAAAGTAAAAGAACCACCAAAACGGAGACAATAAAATCCAGGCACAGTACTGTTTAGCGCTTTCACTCACTTTATTCAAACTGATCTTCTTCAGAAAAAATACCTCACTCACTACAAACACTTAAATACAATTATGCCACTGATCACATGACAAAATAACCCAGTGATTAAACTCAAAATTGTTAAATAACTTTTCATAAATAAATATTATGAATAAAATATATACTAATTCAATGTAACCTAAAAAAAAAAATATATATATATATATATATATATATATACATATAAATGTGTGTCAATTCAATGTTCACACCTAACTTTATATCAACCAACCATACATAACATAGACTTAATTATAACTACCTAAGTCTTGCTAACTGCAAAAAACATTTAATATTGATGGTGCAAGACTTAGGTAGTTATAATTAAGTCTATGTTATGTATGATTGGTTGATATAAAGTTAGGTGTGAACTATCCTTAACGAAGGCAAACTGGGTTGGGTCCAGCATTTGTTGATAAGGTCTATGATAATTCTTTCCATGGTCTTGCAGATGACACTGGCTAGATTTATGGGTCTATAGTTCCCAGGGTCAGTTGATGCCCCCCCCAGACTGCAGGGGCATTACTGTCGCTGCTCTCCATTCTGCAGGAACATAGCCAGTTCTCAAGCTATGATTAAAGAGAACACCAAGGAGATCTGCTAGGTCTTGTTTTAGATTGTTTAGTAAACAACCTGGGATATTATCTGATCCAAATTAGGCTGTGTTTTTGGCCTTGGCTAGTGCAGAGATGTCCTGTTCTCTAGAGATACTAGGCAGAGGGCTGGTGTCAGGTATGCTTTGGGATATGGTAGGTGAGGATGGGGGGCTGAAGTTTGCACTGAATCTGTCAGCTAGCAGGTTGAAAATATCTTCTGGTGTAGTATGAGTGATCCCATCTACAAACAGTTCAGTACATAGCTGGACATTCCCTTTTAGACTTTGGACATAGTTAAATAATCCCTTATGATTATCATTGGCTAGGGATGCAATTTTTGTTTCATAATTTGCTTTAGAAGACTTTACAAGATTTTTGATTTTCTTGTTTAGGCTTAGGAAGGAACTGTTCCTTTGCAAAGTGATATCTCTCTTGTTTTTTAACAACAGTTTCTTCCTCTTTTTATATAATCTGTTTATACTTGAAGTCCACCACAGTGGCTTGTTTTTACAACAAGACCTGGTTTTGATCCGGTCAGGTACAGCAGAGTTTATGCAGTCATTTAAGTGTTTGTGCAGGGCATTTGCATATAGTTCTGTATAGTGATCAGTGATGTCTGTGATTGTGGGTGGTATGAAGCTTTTTATACCATCACCTACTAGGCTGTAGTTAGCTTTGGCAAAGGTTTTTATAATTTTTGTTCTTATGATGGTGTCTGTTCCATTAGTTACAAATGAGACTGATTTGTGGTCTGAACTAACCATAGAGGGCATAATGCATGGGGAAGTACAGTAAGCCCCTCATGTTGGTGAGTACTATGCCCGGAACATTAAAGCCCCTAGTGGGGGTGCAGAATATCTGTTCCAGAGCATTTGTATTAACAAAGTAAAGGAACCTCTGGGCAAACATGTTTTTGGTCATGTTTGTCCCCCAGTCTATCAAAGGATAGTTGAAATCTCCCAAGACTAAGGTGTTGTGCTGTATGGTGTGTGATTCCAGTAAACTGAGGTAGGCGGTGTGCTTATCCTGGTTCATGGTGGGGGATGTATAGCTAGCAATGATGTGGTATGGTACTTTCCCAATAGTAAACTGCACATGGAGTAGTTCGACAGTCATGCTGTTTGACCAGTCTTGAAGTGTATTTGGTTTTAATGAAGATGGATACACCTCCACCTTTGATTCTGTCATGATCATTTTGAGGTCTGAACATGTGGAATGAATTATAGCCTTGCATGGCCATGGTGGTTTCAGCGGTCTTGAACCATGTCTCGGTAACTGCACAGATGTTAGCATTCTATAAGGTGAGGAGTGCTTCCAGGGAGTGCAGTTTCATGTTTGAACTCCTAGCACTAAGCAGCATGACGCTAAGTTTGTCTTGATTAGATTTTGCTACACTGGAAAATTTGTTGTTTTGACATTCCCTTCAAAGGCAGTATGGAGGAGACAAGGGCATTTGCCAGTATCCAAAAAATGTGGGGGAAAACATGCAGACCATCTCTAACAAAGCAGTGAGGTCTGTCTCCCATATCCTCCCACGCTGACAGATGCTGGATCCCCCTAGACTGACACCAGAAGCTGAGTCAATTGTTGAAGTCAATCATTTGGCTAGGGACATACCTGTCTGGGACACATAATCAGAGAGTACCATCATGTCTTTCTTTATATAGTCCAGAGAGGTACATCTCAAGTCATTCACTCCAACATGGACTTTGACAGAGTCATAAAGGTACTTGTTGTTGAGTGACTTGTGTGTATGCGTGATTTGTCAGTTCCTGGCACCTGATAGGCAGCTGACCATTAGGAGACATTTGTGTGTCTCATTATGGAGTCACCTATTACCAAGGCATTTGATGTGTTTTGTCTTAGGGGCTTATTTGTTGAGACACAGGTGTGTGTGTTGATATGTGTTGTGGTTTCTATTTGCTTAGTGGTGAGTGCAGGTAGCATGCATTCTTTTTCGTAGGCTTTTAGTAAGTACCTCTGTGTATGTGGGTTTATGTGTCATGACCTTATTTTGAGAGAGAGGTGAGGTTTGTGTGAGAGGTGAAGCTTGCATGCAGATAACCTGTTCGATGTCTGGTTTGTTTTTACGTGAGAGAATTGACTCCAGTTCTACAGTGTATTTGCATCTCTCACATAGGGTGTTAATTTGCTTTAAGAGTAAGTGATTGTCATTATATAGGAAGCAGTTGCTACATTGCCTCAAGATCCCATATCAGTCAAGCTGGCAGGACAAATGATGGGAAACTGCCCATCTATTGTGGCAGGATTTTTCTCAATATGGTATTTGGGAAGGAACTGGGTTACCTGGACTTAGTCACAAACATCAAAAATGAAGCAGTAATTCATTTAAATACAGTTAAAAAAAGTGCAATGCTTGCTTGATATATAATTATTGTTCAGTTTTTTTTTTCCAGTGGATACCCTGGATTTCAGTGCAGATGCACTCCAGAACTCTGGCTAAATTTGTCAAATGTTGAACAGCTCCGGTAAACTGAGAGCAAAACTGCACAAATATGAGGCTTATATACAGGCACAGTTATACAGTTTTAACACAACTACCAATGGGAAAGCCCCAGACTGAGCCTTTCTTCAGCAATCCCCAGCTCAAATGTGTACTGAGCTATACACTTCTGCCAGAAGGGTGCAGGCAGGGTCTGTTAATGTTAGATGGCAAATAGTCTAGATTCAGCAGGTATGAATCTAGCCTATGCTGTGTAAGGCAAGGAAACACAATTTCAAGATAGGAAGGAGTAATGGAGGGTCACTTAAAGGTCAAAATGAGAATGTTTAGTAGTATACAATTAAATGACCTGCAATGGTACCACTGGCTGCCCAAACTGGCAGCTGTTTGAGCAGCTGTGAACAGTGGGAAAATATGTAGAGGGTTTCCTATACAGGATTTTAAACTGGAGATGTCTGCTTATATGCAAGCATGGGGAACATAGTTTGTGAGGCTTTTATACCAGCATGATGAAATAATTTTTTAAAGTTAAACCCTCAGGCCAGTCAGATGAAAAGACAATAAGCTATCAATCAGTAGTTCCCACCTGGGATGGGTTGAATTTAGCTCTCTGCTCCCATCAGAGTACAAAATAACCATCCTAATATAAAACAAACTGGTTTTGAGCTCAAGTGCAGTAACACATGTTTTGCAACAGAAGTAAGAATTCCTGCAATAAGTCTTGGAAATACATTCACTAACCATGAGAAATGTTCACAACACACAAAAACTTTGAAAAACTTAGAAATATTTTGTCAGACTTGGGAGAACTTTGGCAAACTCAGAACAGCTTTTGCAGTATCAGAGGAGGTTATGAAATATCAGAGTAATTTCAAAACAACCTAAGAAAAGTACAATAACAAACAGATGGAGTTTTTTTAAGAAGTTCAGGCAAAAACAGTGATAAATTCAACCAAATCAATAAATGCAACACCAAAGTGTTAAATATAACTGAAACAGTTAGTGTAAGTGCAAAAAAATATATTTATGTCATCTTTGTAGGTCCAGATGGTTTTAAAAGCAATCCAAGTCTTGTAGGCCCAGGTGTTCAAGCCAGGCACATGTACACTCTGAATAAATGAGCCTTACTTTCATTTTGATCCCACGTTGTATAAGTTTCATACAGCTACAGTATGGTGATAATGTCCATGCTCTTTGGTCACCTTTTTCATACAAAGTCAGAAAGATTGCTTCAAACTTTCCTTTAAATGTCCTTTCATGACACCTTATAAATATTATTAGAAGGATGCCTTGCCAAATGCATATTTCTTATTTCAAGCCATAAAAGCTGGAATATTTTTTCTGGGTCAATTACTTAATTAGCTTTTAGTGGCTGGGAAAGGGAGGAGCCTGAGCTTCCTAATTGCATATTAACCAGGAAGTAATCCAATAGGACACATAAGACAATATCAGAGTCACTGATCTGTGGTTTAAGAACTAATGATCATAGGTTCGTACTAGGCTAATTGCCCTTGCGAGCCATTTTAAGCCTAGTCAATTATTCCCTGTGAGATTCAAACCCAGTACCTTGTGTTTGGAAGGCAAGCACCTTAACCATTAGGCCATCCTCCCAACCTTCTGTTGTGATATTATTTATTGCCATCACAGAAAATTTGGTGAAGAAAAGATTACTGATTTCTTATATATCTGAATGCCATTTTGATGTCCCAGACCCAGACTATTGATCCAACTATTCATCAGTTAGATATTTTTAATGGTATCCAAGTTATAAAGCTTAAATAAATGGTTATAACTGACTACAACAATAATATCCCTTTCACTCATCAGGAAAACTCTATGAATTTGAATACATATGGAGCCTATGGCCATTCTATCGCCTTTACAATACGCTTAAGAAATGCAACTCTCTGCATGTTTTATCTTGTCATATTTTTATCTTGTCTGGACATCTGTGTTTTCTGAAACTAATATACCTAACCTACATCACTTAGCAGAATTCTGTGCTGAGAAGGAAATCAAGTTGAAATCAAATGTATTGATTTATGTATGCTCTGAAATGAAGTACGTCTCCTGTAGTGGTAGAATGTCAAAATTCTGCTTACTTAAACTGATATAATCATGATTTCTTCACTGGGCTTTGAAAGGCAATTATTTTAAGGGACCAGATGTAGCTCAAACATGAGAAAAGAAGCAAGGCTAATTTTTCATGTACTAACAGAGGACAATCTACTGTTTTTTTTCACATTGATCTATATCAACCCGACATCCAAAGATCTTAACTCCAACTATTATAAGATATAAAATAAACAACCAGATAAACAGCCAAAAAAATCAGCATGGAAGAATATAACCAACAAAGAACTCCGAGGTACAAGAGAACTGTTAACTAAATGTGTGAGCTCCTAAGCTATGGAACATAAATATGTTCCTCTAGGCAATATCATTAGGTTGATATATACCATTACACAATCTATTATAGGTTACCAATATATTTCCTATCAGAAGAAAAGATATGAGTGTGAAAATAAAGACTAGGATCCTCATATCAAATATATCCAAAGAGCAGTTGCTATTTGTTAATTAGAATTACTACCTGTTCCTGTGGCATATATATAATATATATAATATATATATGGGTGTAGGACACATGCTCGACTAGCATGTGTCCAAATCACAAAACATCGAACACACATACATGAAAATGCTTAATGTCGAAAAGCGCTTTCGTGTATGTGTAGTTCAAAAAAAAAAAAACTATGTTTCTGCAGGGGCTTCGCCTGCACCGCCCACGAGGGGGGCTGTGCCCCCCACACACCCCTACTTTAATATTCTCACTCTGAGATCGCACTACAGTGGGGAAAAGGGAATTTTCCCTTACCCACACTGTAGTCCGATCTACGAAACAGGCACACATACATGGAAGCGCTTTTCGATGTTAAGCGCTTTTGTGTATGTGTGTTCGATGTTTTGTGTTTTGGACATGTGCTAGTCGAGAATGTGTCCAGATCCCATATATATATATATATATATATATATATATATATATATATATATGGGTCTATCTGATTACGCCAAAAGCTGAGAAGAACGACAACGAGATAACCGGCACAGGAAGATCGACAACAGAGAAAACCAACAGTTGAGAATCCCGACGCTGAGAACACCGACATGTTAAGGTAAGTGTTTGATAGTGACAGACGTTAGGGTAGGGTGCGGGTGAGGTAAATGTGCGATAGTGATGGACATTAGGTTTAGGGGCAGGTTAAGTAAGTTAGGGTTAGGGTGCGGGTAAGGAAAGTATGTGATAGTGACGGACTTAAGGGCTAGGGGCAGATTAAGTGAGTTAGGGTTAGGGTGTGGGTAAGGTAAATGTGCAGTAGTGACAGACTTAAGGGTTAGGGGTGGATTAAGTGAGTTAGGGTTAGGGTGCGGGTAAGGTAAGTGTGCGATAGTGATGGACCTTAGGGTTAGGTTTTGGGTTAATGTTAGTGCATATATAGTTGTGTATGTAAGGTTTAGTGTACGTTTGTAAGGTTTTTGGTGTGCTTGTGTTGTGTTTATGTTTTTCGGGAAAGTTATTTGTTTTGTTGATTGTCGGGATTGTGGTTTGTTGGGCATATGAAGTTTCGTGTTTTTGAACTTTTGGTTTTGTTGTGTTGGTGGTTATTTCGTTGTCGGTGTTTTGGTGTGTCGGTGTTATCAGGTAGACCCATATATATATATATATATATATATATATATATATATATGTAAAATATTGGCTGTTAGAGCACTTTTTTCCATCTCCTTCAACTTTTTGGCTTAAAAGCTCACATTTGTGCTTGTTTCCCACCTTTCCTATAACTAGTTTAGTCCAGATACAGATTTGCTGTATCCAGGACTGTTTGTAAGCATCTGAGAGGTGCCAAAGTCTGATGTTCAATTTTTCCCTAAGATCTGCTCATTCTCTCTTCTCCTGCACATTTACTAGCTTATTAGTCTAGCACTTTACCATACCAGACTTCTTGTAGCAATTTTTATAGCACACAAAAGTGCTACCAGCACTGAGTGTTCTACAAGGAAACAGCTCCAGTACTTATTATTAATGCCCACCCCTCCAGGCATGTCTAAAGGTCAGTTCCTTGTGCTTTCTCCTGTTAACCTGGTGAACTTGGGCATCCTGAGGCAATATATCAGCTGCCTCATGTACACTGTCAACCCTCTCCTCTTACCTCCCAACACTCAGACTTGCGAGAGATGCACTTATATATCCAAATTGGAAGCCACACACTCTCCAGCCAATACTGGAATAGCTGGTCAAGAGGAGAAGGTCAACACTTGCACCATACCACATGGAACACATAGCCCTCCAGAACACACACCGGCACTGCCTTCACATACAAACACAAACCACACACCCACCTTCACCGAGGCTCTCAATAAAAATCTACCCAAACAGCAGAGATCTCCAAGGCAGAAATGCACTCGACCACCACAACACAACACTAATCACGAGAAACATAACTCTCCTAAACAGTGTGCCACTCAACCAAAGCCCCTAAGACAAAACAGCATGCCCAGCACACTAGTCATAAGTGACTCGATAATGAGGCACACTGATGTCCCACTCACTAGGTTAAATAAGGAGAAAGTAACAATCAGCTGTCTGTCAGGTGCCAGGATCCACCATATAACACATGCACTAAGGTCCCTCAACAACAGGTACAAATATGGCTCTGTCATTGTACATGTGGCTGTGAATGACCCGAGATGTACCTCCCTGGACTACATGAAAAGAGACATGCAGGAGCTCTCGGATTATGTAGCCCAGGTGGGTACGACCCTAGCCCTGAGCAGCATCCTACCATCACCCAGAATGATATCACAGTACAAGCAGAAAATGATTGATTTCAACAACTGGCTAAGTTTCTGGTGTCATTCTAAGGGGATCCAGTATCTGTCTGGCTGGGATGACATAATTGACAGACCTCGATGCTTTGCCAGAGATGGCCTGCATCTGTCACCCCTGGGCTTCCGGATACTGGGCCGGGCTCTTGCCACCCCTATAGTGCCATTTTTAGGCTGTGTTCCAAATACCAAATTACCACCGTAACAGCTACAAAGAAATACAATCTGAGGGTCATACTGCTCAATGCTAAAACTAGGAACTATCGCCCCATTAGCCTGACAAGTCTGATATGTAAAGCTATGGAAGCATCATCATGGACCTAATAAACAAGGATATAGAGAATCTCCAAACTCTGGATCCCACACAGTTTGGTTTTGTGAAAGGTAGATCATGCCTGCCCAACTTGGTCGACTTCTTTGAATCAGTCACCAGAGTTGTGGATGAAGGCAAGGTGGTTCATACAGCCTACCTTGATCTGGCCAAGGCTTTTGATACCATTCCCCACTCAGGAATCATAGAACAACTCACTAAGCTAGGCATCAACCCCTATATCATTAGGTGGGTTGCAAACTGGCTCACAGATAGAACCCACAGTGTGAAAGTAGCTGACAAGTCAGACTGCCGACCAGTCACGAGTGGAGTCCCACAGAGATTGGTCCTGGGTCCTCTCCTGTTTGGTATCTACTTATCAGAAGTCCAGTCTAACACAAAGGGACTTTGGCTGACAAAGTTCGCAGATGATTGCAAGTTGGGAGCCATTATTAACTCCCCATTTGATGTTGACATCTTACAGAAAGGCCTCACTGAGGCCAATGACTGGTGTCAGAACCATGGCCTTAAGCTCAATGCCAAAAATGTGCCGTCATCCCCTTTGGGAAAATCCCATTTCCCATGAACTACCACATCAATGGTAGTTCACTGAACACAGAAGGCATTATAAGAGATCTGGGAACACAGATTGACAGCAACCTCTCTTTTGACCACCACATAGCCACTGTGGTCAGTAAGTCCTTCTATGTGGCACATCTCATTACTAAGGGTTTTGCATCCAGGAAGAAAGAGGTCATTGTCTCCCTCTACTCCTCCCACATTAGGCCAATCATTGAGAACAGTGCTCTCAATAGACACCTGCAACAACTGGATAGGCCACAAAGGTATCTCACAAAGAGGATCCTAGGCTTTAAAAACTTGTCTTATATGGACAGACTCAAAAAACTCCAACTATTCTCTGTCTCATATCGCCTACTTAGAGGCGATCTTTGCTTGACTTATAAAGCCATGTCTGACCCAGCTCTGTTAGAAATGCTACATCTAAAGAAATCCCAATCCCTCCACACCACACGCTCCAGAGACCTCAACCTCATTACCACAATCAACAGAACGTGTTGGAGGGACAGGTTCATAACCCAGAGACTGCCCATGATATGGAACAAACTTCCCATACATGTCAAACTGAGCACCTCACTCGTCCTCTTCTAGAGAAATCTTGATGAGTGGATGGAAAATAGAAAATTCACCCCAGGGATCACTCCAGTGGCTCTACTCAACAGAGGCACTGGAAACTAAGGTCGGGTGGCACGTTGCCAGGGTAATCCTTTGGTCTAGGCTTGTAAAGGCTCCAGGGCCATTAGCCTAGTACACACCTATGAACCTATGAACCTATATATATATATATATATATATATATATATATATATATATATATATATATATATATATATATATATATGTATATATAGATCTACTTCATTTAGTTGAAAACTAATTTCATTGAAACTCAAATGACTGGGCCAATTCACTGAAAGCTCACTTCACTGAAAATTCATTTCACTGATTCTTATTTTGTTGAAAGGTATATATGGCCTTTTCCCCACTGTAGTGCGATCCTGGAGTTAGTATACATATATATATATATATATATATATATATATATATATATATATATATATATATATATATATATTCCACTGTGCATATTAATGGTAGACTTGTGTATATATGAGTTCATGATTTTGTTGTAAAAGAAAAATAAATTATTCCAGTATATAGGAAAGGCGACAGGATGTCATATCTCCCAATAAACTAAGGAGAATTGACAGGATGCGATGTGACACCTTGACTCCATGTAAAAATGGAGAAAAAGAGGAGTGATAATGACAATGTTTCTGTTTTGTGGGCATCTGAATAGTTGTAATAGAATCATAGTCTTGGAGAAAGCTATATTAATGCAAAAAAACATAGCATAAATGCTGCATGTTTACCCGATATTTCATCCAAAGTGATCACCTTGACTTTGCTTCAAGCCCAGCAATTAATTGCTACTACTGAATGCTGACAACCTACTAGCTTACAGTAACAATCAAAGGTCACCAGTAGGTGAGGACTCCGGAATCTCCAATACAACATGAATGTATACAGGCAGAATGCATCAGTACAAACCAAAATTCCAACACAAGACTGTTGAGAATCTTTTTACAGAAAATCCTTCAGCTAAAATATTTCTAATAATAAGATAAAATCAATTCCATACCGTCTTACTTTACAAGGCAGACTGACTTGAGATCATTCCTTTTATATGTCTTATTGGGATAAGCACTTTTGTCTCTGTAGACTTTCTCAGAACCAGTTCTGTGTACTTAGCTCTCATCAGGCTGATCGCTGAATGTGGTGCCCCTTTCAATATGTACCTATCCACACACTTTTGACAACTAGAACTACTACAACACATTCTCACTAAAAAAATCAAGGGCCTAAGTCATAAAATCTGTGGAGACCACCTCAAATATTTTTCCTTCTCTATATCATACAGGCTGCTAAGAGGTGGCTTCTGCCTTGCATCTCATCAGACCTTCTCCTGTAAGACCTAGTATATATTTGAAAGTCCACTGGTAGGATAAACACCCAGTCATGGGATCTTAGCCTCTTTTTCAACATAAGCAGTGCATGTTGGAGGGACAGGTATGTGTGGTAACGAATACTGCTTCCACAGAGCAGTCTTCCATGTTGCATAATGCAAAGTACTTGTCTTACTCTTTTTAAATGTATTTTGGATGTCTTTATGGGAAACCATAAATGCACCCCCAATTTAGCACCCAAGCCCCTGATGGAAAGGGGCAACAAGCAAATGTCCAGACATATCCTTATTATGCCTTCCTCTAGATTACTCATACATAAAAATTAAGGCCAGAAAAATGGAAATGTCAGGCTAAGCTTATGAAGATCCCTACAGCTCAATAGCCTTGTAAACACTTATGAACCTATGAATCTATAATTGAAATATATTTGTAAGTCTCTTCACGCTTCCTATTGTTGTAGCCCTCCAGTCTTGGTAGCAACAGTAAATTCATGACATCAGCAATACTATAGACTCATAGAGTCCTACACAGACATTTAATAACGTCTCATAATAATGTGTGTGTGACATCAGCAATACTATAGACTCATAGAGTCCTACACAGACATTTAATAACTTCTCATAATAACGTGTGTGTGACATCAGCAATACTATAGACTCATAGAGTCCTACACAGACATTTAATAACTTCTCACAATAACGTGTGTGACATCAGCAATACTATAGACTCATAGAGTCCAACACAGACATTTAATGACTTCTCATAATAACGTGTGTGTGACATCAGCAATACTATAGACTCATAGAGTCCTACACAGACATTTAATGACTACTCATAATAACGTGTGTGTGACATCAGCAATACTATAGACTCATAGAGTCCTACACAGACATTTAATAACTTCTCATAATAATGTGTGTGTGACATCAGCAATACTGTAGACTCATAGAGTCCTACACAGACATTTAATAACTTCTCATAATAACGTGTGTTATTTCACTGGGGTTGGAGCTTGGCATAATGATTACAGTGTTTACCTCACAGACACAAGATACAAGGATTGATTCTCACCCTTGAGGGAAAATGCCTCGGCTTAAAATGGCCCATAAAGGCAGCTTGACTAGTATTTACCGAGGAAGATAAATGATTTTTCCTCCTACTGAATGTGGCTGAATTTCATTTGAGGGTTAAAATTAGATATGTCTCTCCAACCAGCATGGCAACTGCACTAAAATAAAGAGTTCAGCTGACAAAGCTTTTCAGTAAACATCTGACCTTTTTATATCACTAAGTCATGAATCATATACAGTAATATTCTTTCTTTTGTAAAGCAAGGAAACACATAATTTTGCATAGTTATTTTAAGAACCCACACGGTGTCTTTTCATATGCAGCATTGCCGTCCTGTAGCCTTACACAGTTTCTGCTGTGATACTTGCATTGCTATGAAATGCACTTCTTCTGAGAACTGTGCTTGTGTTCCTTTGTTCTTGCATATGCCCAGTACATGATTAAGGTACGCTTGTTGACATGCCTCCGTGCAGAGCAACAGGTGAGGAAATGAGAATTACTTAATTCCATAGTATTATTTAATAAAATGAAGAAATTTTGTTTTAAATCTGATAACACTACACCACTGCAGGGTTTGAGTAATTCATACATGTAATAACATGGGGGATGGGTGACTGCAGCTGGGTCACACTGGCTACATTCTTATAATCAAAAAGCACTCCTTACAATTCGGATAGAATATAAGTTATCCACACCCTGCCATGGTGTACTGCCATAATATATCCAGTGTTCGGTGAGTTCTTCGAACTCTAACAGTTTTAAATGTTTGTATATAAGTATCTTTATGTCACCAGTCACCACAACCCCCCATTTCAGAATGTATCATCATTTGGAGTCAAAGCAGATTATGCTGCAAATTTTCCGAAAAATATTCATAACCTCAGTTTATGAGGCAATATCTGAACTACCAGAAGTAGCATTCAAACTTAGGCTGTTCTCAGCATTAAATTTAAAACTTTCTTATTTCTTCTCAGTATCTTTTTCTGCTGCAGTCATTTCTTGACTCCATTGAAATTATTTTATTTTGACTTCTTAATTAATATACAGCACATAGTTTGAAAATTTTTGCTTGGATAATTGGATGAAGCTTTAGTTGCTCTTGCATTCTGTTATGCTTGTTAGTGGAACAGAAGGATTTTTTTATTTGCTTGTACACGGTATTCTGTTTTTGCTTTTGTTGTTTCTAATAATGGGGTAAATCCATTAAGCACAAATACGTCTCTTCAGGGTGATCTGGTTAAGTGACTTTCTCAAACCTTACACTAATAGCCTTACTACAGATAAATGAGGTCCACTTTGGATTACTCTATTCTTCCAGTTAAAACACATGAAAAAAATAATAAATAATTGATGAGCAAACATTGGCTAAAGGCTAAGAACAGCAAATAACCATTAAATTATGTTAACTGACTGGACTGTGCAATAGTATAATTTGTTACTTGGTAATGTCTTTTTTTGTGATTCTGGAGATATTTCCATAATAGCATAATCTTGCACATACTTATGCACAGACATGAGCAAATGTTGTTTTAGGTATTATTGAATATATTATTTATTTTTTCTAAAACCTGGAAAGAAACTAAGATTATTCATTTGCATTCAAGAATACTAGCATCATTATTCCTTAATAAGTACGGCAAGCTTTCCTTTGCATCACAAAAAGCAGAATCCAGCTTCTGGACTCACCTTTCTTATTTTAAAAACTTTATGTTCGAAGTTCAAGAGATATTCCTGCTTGATAGAACAAAGCTTGTAATTTTATACAAGAAACCCTACATCCTAAAGGAAATAATTCATACTTGTGAAAACATCACATGGTGTAGGGAATTATAAATACAAGCAATACTGGGATTTTAGCAAACAGTTTGTATGTGCATAATGTGTCTGTGTGTGCGTGTGAGTCTGTGTATGTGTGTGTGTGTGTGTGTGTGTGTGTGTGTGTGTGTGTGTGTGTGTGTGTGTGTGTGTGTGTGCAAGTGT
This sequence comes from Protopterus annectens, assembly GCF_019279795.1. Classification (NCBI taxonomy): domain Eukaryota; kingdom Metazoa; phylum Chordata; order Ceratodontiformes; family Protopteridae; genus Protopterus; species Protopterus annectens. The sequence goes on from NC_056733.1 coordinate 1,230,794,995, forward strand.
CTGTGTGTGTGGGTGTGTGAATGTGTCTCTGAGTCTGTATGTGTGTGTGTGTGTGCGTGTGAGTCTGTGTATGTGTGTGTGTGTGTGTGTGTGTGTGTGTGTGTGTGTGTGTGTGCAAGAGTCTGTGTGTGTGGGTGTGTGAATGTGTCTCTGAGTCTGTATGTGTGTGTGTGTGTGTGTGTGTGTGTGTGTGTGTGTGTGTGTGATGATTTGTCTTATGTCTGCTGTTTGCTGTAAAACGCTACAAATTCTACAAAGGATTTAAAAAAAAATGAATGAAAGAATAAATATAAGAATGTAGTAATCTACTAAATTCTTAGCAATAGCAAATAGTAAAATGTCAATTTATTGGAATTTTGGTTACTGCACCAGAAGTTCATTGCATAGTGCAAACATACTATATTTTATATTCACGTAGATATTTGAAATATCCAGAGACTTGTAAAGATTATGTGCTTGTTTACTGAACCATTTTAATCTAGTATTTTTTTATGAAAATGTATATCAGAAAAAGAAATCTAGGCTAGCTAATCTTGGAGTACTTTTCCAATCATACTTTCTTATTCACAAAATTCTTTCTTCACATTTGTCCGCAAATATAATTTTTAATTCCAGAAAGAGCTGCATTGACATATATTCATATTACTGTTATTATCTTCTTCTGACTAGTTTATAATATGTTTCAAATAGACCCCAAAGGATTCTTTCAAAACTGTCTTAGATTGTTATGCCATCAATTCATCACACAAAATCAAATTATGTGGTTGCTATCGACTCAGTGGCTTTTTTTGCTGGCAGACAGAGGCAGCTGTAATAGTTGTACCTACAGTTAATAAGCCAGCTACTGCAGTGGCATGTTATCGTAAGAATGGCAGTGCAGATAGGAAAGGGATTGCATTTCTTTGTGAAACTCCATGGAAGAAATACCACTCACCTTAAGTTACGATTTCATCTACTTGCCTTGGTTTTCTCCTTTTGTTACTAGAAGTGGAACACTTCTACTTTTTTAAGCTGATTTTTTTTTGGAGGGGAGGTCTCATAGGAGGCTGCTGGCTACACTGCAATTGCTTTTCTCTTTCAGCATCATTCTCTTCAAAATCACAGATATTGTTCATTTGTTCATCTGTATGCATTTTGTCTGATCGCTGCTTTAGCAGTTTTAAGATTTTATCCAGATATGGTGTTTATGACCTTGTACAAATTGAACTGCCAAGGGCTACCTCAGCAGTTTCTATTTGCATTTTTGCAGAGTCTCTTTCATTAGCATTCTAGAGTAAGAACATAAATTACCACCTGCATTTAATTGCAAGCACATCTGTGTTGGCAACCATGCCACTAATATTTCCTGACCTCAGAGCAAGGTCTCTCAAAATAATAAGCCACCGTTGCTGAAATGTACCTATTTGGATGTGCCTAATGTGACATAAACAGGTATTTCTCAGAAGTTGCTGTAAAATAAGGAAAATAATGACAGCAATCAAAGTTGTACAAGTAGAGATATATGAAAAGTGAACCATAATTCTGCATTACACACATAGCTGTCTGAGGAGGAGCACCTGATCTGTGATATATAGCAATGAGTAGCCGTTTTTTTTTTTTTTTTTGCTTATTTGTAGTAGTTATTGCTTATTCTAGATATTTATAGCAATTTTATTGTATACTGCATATTTGTACTGTATTTTATAGCTATTGGCTCACTGCTGGTTTTCTGCTGTGTCAAACATTTCTGTAGTGTTTTCTGCCTAAAATAGTTTAGGTAGTAGCTGTAATATTCTCCATATTCCTGATTGTGTTGTGGGATTAGTTGCTTGTTAGAGGCTGTTTTCTAAGCTCATTGTCCAGGCCATCTTAGTTAGCAAAGACCATCCCCCAATTCAGCGAGAATTTAGTGTCTATGGTCATTGTCTAGTTGGGTTGCCAGGTCTACGGCTTGGAGAAAGCACCTCATTGGTTCCTTTGAGCTTTTTTTAAAGTTGTTTCAGGTTTCAACTTTCTGTTACTTAAGAAGTTAACTTGAGTGTTTCAGCCATTACACACAGAGCTGTCTGAGGAGGAGCACCTGATCTGTGATATATAGCAATAAGTAGCCTGCTTTTTTTGCTTATTTGTAGCAGTTATTGCTTATTTTAGATATTTATAGCAATTTTATTGTATACTGCATACTTGTACTGTATTTCATAGCTATTGGCTCACTGCTGGTTTTCTGCTGTGTAGTGTTTTCTGCCTAAAATAGCTTCCCACCCTCCCTCCGCATTGGCATCTTCTCTTTATACCTGCTGGCCTTGCAGCTGCCCGCCTCTACTCTAAGTTTGATCTTGGACACTCCTCCCAGTCTAGTGTCATTAGCTCATTCTACCTAATACAGAGAGAACATCTGAGAAGGCCAACCCACTTAGTTTCTTTCCTTCTGTTCCTCCTTTCTCCCTTTCTTAAATTGCCTGAATTTCCTTGTGTTCTGACTGTGCTTCTCAAACATTTTGGAAATATAGAGTAAATTTTAGTGCATTTATTAAAACTGTATTTGCCTTAATATTGCTACAACTCAAGTGCTCTAGGTTGCACTGCATCTGAATTGTTTTAGTGTGTTTTAGCTGCTTTTCTGTATATATAGACATTTCTGTATATGTAGACTAGCTACTTATTCTACTGTATTACTACCTCTTAAATCGTTTTTCAGTTGTGCACTTGCCTTGCTTCATTTAAAAAGTTTTAAATTGCTAATTTTGTAGAGTTTTAATTGCATTTACTGTTTAGGGCTACACCCTCAAGTACGTTAGCCTTTTCTATGTTTATTTACTGTATTATTGTACTGTTTAGCCTGTTTTAACCAAAAAAAAAAAATACTATCTGATTTCCTACCTTTCCTAGCTAGTATAGTCCAGATCCCAGGCTTTGCTGGTTTCAGGACTTTATTTTCTGTGTTCAGAGCTATCCAGACCTTGCTGTGGTAGAGGGAAGTCCTAATGCTTACAAGTGGGAGTGGTGAGCATTGAACTGCCTATATAACACTAGAGGAGTGGTTTCCAGCTCTGAAATTGAAATTTTATTAGCCACTGTGGGCTGATTTCTATCCCTTTCAACTTTCTGACATAAAAATGCATCTGTTTGCGCATTTTTCTTATTGTGCAGCACCGTGGGGCTATGGTTAAACTATTCCAGGGGCCAGAAAGTCTGCTGTTCAAAATTTCCGTTAGAATTAACTGGTTTCTCAATAGTATCACTAAAATCTGAACCTCTGTGACTAGCACTTGCTCTAGAACCTGCTGGAAAGCACTAGGAAGCCTTAAACTGATACAAGCACTCAACTCCCCTTGTTAATAAGGAGAAATTAATTGTAGGCACTAAACAGCCTATAATTGCAAAGTACCTAGTAATGGTAAGGGAAAACAGCTCTTGTACTTTACAAAAAAAAGCAACTAAACAGGCAAGTCCAAGGGTCAGCTTTCAGTGATTTCTCCTGTCCACCTGGTGAATCTGGGCATACTGGGGCAATGCAGCAATTGCCTTATGTAAACAGACAACCCTCTCCTCCTACCACCCAACAGTACAACCTGCGAGAGATGCACTTACATAGCCAAACTGGAAGCAATGCTCTCTCCAGCCAAGATTGTGCTAGACAGTCAAGAGGAGAAGGTTAACACCTGCACTACACCTCAAGCAATACATAGCCCTTCAAAACCCACACCATCAACACCCATACATAGCAACACTAAACCCACATATGTGGAGGCCCTTAACATTAACCTGCCCAAGCAACAAGGACCTCCGAAGCTGAAACGCAAACAAACACCATTCACAACTAAAGTGACACATAGCTCACACCACCAGTGTGCCACCCAACAACAGCCCCTAAGGCAAGACAATGTACCCAACACTTTAGTTATAGGAAACTATATAGTCAAGCACACTGATGTCCCACTCACCAAACTGAACAAGGAGAAAATTACAGTCAGCTGCCTGTCGGGTGCCAGGATCCACCACATAATGCATGCAGTCAAGTCACTCCACAACAAGTACAAATACGACTCTGTCATTGTCCATGTTGGAGTGAATGATTTGAGATGTACCTCCCTGGACTACATGAAAATAGACATGGAAGAGCTCTCGGATCATGTGGCCCAAGCAGGTATGACCCTAGCCCTGAGTAGCTTCCTGCCTTCACCCAGAATGATACCACACTATAAGGACAAAATGATTGACTTCAACAATTGGCTACGTTTCTGGTGTCATTGAAAGGGGATCCAGTATCTGTCTGCCTGGGACGACATGATTGACAAACCACTATGCTTTGCCAGAGATGGTCTGCACCTGTCACCCCCTGGGATTCATGTTACTGGCTAAAGCTCTTGCCACCCCTAGAGTGCCTTTTTTAGGCAAGGTTCAAAGGGCAAAACCACCACCATAACACATACAAGCATGCAAAATCTGAAGGTAATGCTACTCAATGCTACAAGTCTAAACCTCAAAATGCACTCTCTCGAGGCACTCCTAAAAATGGAGAACATCGATATCTGTGCAGTAACTGAGACCTGGTTCAAGGCTCCAGAGAGCACCCCTGTAATACCAGGCTCCATCTCTTACCACACTTTTCGGCCACCAAACCAAGACCGAAACACTAAATGTGGAGGAGTGTCCATATTCACCAAGGATATTCATACCTCCAGGCTAGTTGCCCAACACAATGCATTTGAAATTATCCAGGTGGAAATAACACTAGGTAAGACTGCAATCCAAATTGTATCTTGCTACAGATCCCCCACCATGCCCCAAGATTCTCACTACACCTTTCTAAACATACTGGAAAATATTAAGATACAACCAAACACCCAAATACTGGGTGATTTCAACTACCCTGCCATTAACTGGGAAAACTACTCGGGTACCAACACCTTTTCCCAACGGTTCTTGGAATTCATAAATTCCAATGCCCTGGATAAACTAATCCGTTGTCCCACCAGGGGCTCCAATATCCTAGACATGGTCATTACCAACATGGGAGATAGATGCTCCACACCAGTGGTCACTCCCTCATTGGTCAGGTCTGACCATAAGCAAATAACCCTTGACATCCACACCCCCCCCCCCCAGTAAGGAAACCTCCGTCAAAAACTTCTACAAAGCCAACTTCATGCTACTCAAGTCAGAAGTGACAAACTTCATGACACTCATGCAGATGGGAGCTGAAAGTTCGACTGCCGAATCCTACACAAAGGCACTGTACTAGAACATCCACTTGTGCATGAATCGTGCCATCCCAAATAGAACCAAGACGCTCTCCTCCAAAAAAGGAAGCCAATCTGGTGGTCCCCTGCCATAAACAAACTATACAACAGAAGGAAGAAACTGTTGCAGAAAAGAGGAAAATCCCAGGATGCAAAACAACTCCCTTACCAGCCTCAGTAAGAAGCTGAGATCCCTCATAAAATCCTCCAAAGCTAGTTATGAAAATAAAATTGCCAAAGATTGCAAAGACAACCACAAAGCAGTTTATAGTTATGTCAAGAATCTAAATGGCAATGCTCAGATCTGCTCTGAGCTACAACAGAATGGCATTAAATATACTGATCCCAAAGATATTGCCAATATCCTGGCAGATCAATTTAGTGCCAACATCAACCCCCTCTCTCCCCCTAAAGGGCTCATCTCAACACCAGAAGATTGCCAAATTCCAGTAATCACAGCCACACAGGTAGAAACTGCACACTCCAAAGCGAAGAATACATCATCCATGGGACCATATGACATCCCAGGCTGTGTACTACATGAACCACAAAATGAACTGGCACCTCACCTAAGTGTCATGTTTAATCATAGTCTCACCTCAAGCTTCATGCCCACTGAGTGGCACACAGCTACAGTTATCCCACTCCAGAAGGGGGGATCTACCTTGGATCCCGGGAACTACTGTCCCATCAGTCTGATGAGCCTGATCTGCAAAGGCATGGAACACATTATCATGGAACCTATAAACAAAGACATTGGCAACCTTCAAACACTGGATCTCACCCAGTTTGGGTTCATGAAGGGCCAATCTTGTCTCCTGGACCTGATTGACTTGTTCGAATCAGTATCCAGAGCTGTGAACGAGGGTAAGGCAGTCCACACAGCCTATCTGGACCTCACCAAGGCCTTCGACACCATCCCCCACTCTGGAATCATAGATAAACTTACTAAGCTGAACATAAATCCCTACATCACTCAATGGGTTGCCAACTGGCTTACTGACAGAACCCAGACTGTAAAAGTAGCCTACTCCAAATCCAGCTCCAGACAAGTGACAAGTGGAGTACCTCAGGGTTCAGTCCTCGGACCGCTTTTGTTTGGCATCTACTTCTCTGACGTACAGGCCAGCACTAAAGGACTCTGGCTAACAAAGTTCGCAGATGACTACAAACTGGGAGCCATTACTGAATCCCCAAATGATGTGGATATTCTACAAAAGGGCCTTACAGGAACAGATGCTTGGTGCCAGAGACATGGGCTCATGCTTAATGCCAAGAAATGTATAGTTATCTCCTTTGGGAAAAACATGTACCCGTGAATTACCACATAGATGGCAGAACACTAAACACCGAAAGTGTGATGAGATACTTAGGGACACAGGTGGACAGTGGTCTCACCTTCGATAAACACATCACCACACAGTCAGGAAATCCTTCTATGTGCCACACCTCATCACTAATGGTTTTTCATCCAAAAACAGGAGGTCATTGTCCCACTGTACTCATCCCTCATTCGACCCATTATAGAGTACCACGCCCCATTTGGTATGTACCTCACAAGACATCTGCAACAGCTGGAAAGGCCGCAGAAATACCTCACTAAAAGAATCAAAGGCCTAAAGCAGATGCCCTGTGCTGACCACCTAAAAAAACTCCAGCTGTACTCTGTGGCATATCGTCTACTCAGAGGTGATCTCTGCTTAACATACAAGGCCATGTCAAACCCTGAGCTGTTGGACATGCTCCACTTAAAGAAATCCAAATCCCTCAGAGCCACATGCTCCAGGGATCTAAACTTTGTCATCACAATGAACAAAACATGCTGGAGGGATAGGTTCCTGACCTAGAGACTCCCCATACTCTGGAATAGACTGCCAGTACATGTCAAGCAGAGTGCCTCCTTGGCCCTCTTCAAAAGGAACCTTGATGACTGGATGGGAGATAGGAAATTCACCCCAGGGATCATGTCAGTGGCTTTGCTAGACAGGGGTCCAGGGAAGTAAATAATGTGGGAAGAAATATCCAGGGAATTGTTATGGATAAACTTGTATAGGCCCTTGGGCCGATAGCCTAATACCAACCTATGAACCTATGAACCTATGGATATATAAAACTAACTTTCCGACTGGGTGGTGAGATCAGATGCATTGGCTGAGTTGAGAATGATGTCAGAGAGATATCAAGAAAAGATAAGGAGATGTAAGAAAGTTTAAGGACCTAACAGGTGAAGCCAATAGACTAGTAAATGCACATTGACTGGATAAAATGGTCTTCTTCTACTAGAAGTAGATATGTGTCTACAGTCATATCTGATTCATTCATAGTTTCCTACTTTAACGTTTTGGGTAATATTACATGCACCATAACATACATTAGAATACATTACAGCCACTTTCAGATACTGCAAGTAGGAACAGGGTCTCAATCCCCTGCAGCCTTGAATATGATAAAGTTTGCATCAGGAAATTAGTTAAAGTATGACTAATGAATGTGCACAGTTATGCTTTATTGTGTTTTCAAAAGTAATAATCAGACAACAAAGCAAACCAGAAGCAATACAAAATCTAAAACATTACAAACCATTAGCAGGTGCATGTTTAAACAGAATAATTCATTGGAAGTAGTCCAGCAGACCCTAATTGTCTTTGGTATCTAATAATGGTAACATTCAATGGTCCTCACATCAAATAATATGATACCACTACACCTGTCGATTCTCAGCGCCCATCAGACCCAAACCAATATCAGTGTGTGTATATGTGTGTGTTTCTGCGTGTGTGTGTGTGTGTGTGTGTGTGTGTGTGTGTGTGTGTGTGTGTGTGTGTGTGTGTGTGTGAGTGTGTATGTCTTTTAAGAGGCAAAATACTGTGCAGCAATTTATTAGAAGTATTAATACATTGGAATAATGTATGGAATGAGTGGCCATGAATTCTGGAAAATATTCCTGCTTATACACTGACTAATAAAATGGAAATATAAAAAAACTGTCCATAGTCTGTTTCTAGACCATATTACTATGTTACACCCATTTTCTATCATTTGCTAGCTGACTCTAACTTTGGTGTTTTATAAAAAGGCTAATTGTCTTTCTGATTCTTTTTTTGAAAAGATACTTTTTGTTTTGTTGTTTAATACAATTGTACTTCTGCCTCTCTGGTGTTGTGTAGACCAGTTAGTCACTCAATTCAAATGATGACACCTAGACTGCTGTATACAGACAGACGCACAGACACACACGTACATACATGTATGTATGTTTGCGCAGAAACACAACAGTTGCTATTAATATGATAAGTGCGGTGGTTCATAGGTTCATAGGTTCATAGGTTCATACTAGGCTATCTGCCCTAGGGCATTTATAAGCCTAGCCAGAGTGTGTTTGGCTTTCGCCACCCATTTTAAATTAATTTTGCTATGCCCTTTTTCGAGGTTAGTATACTGTGCCTCTGTCTAACAGTGACACAGAAGTGATACCCGGGGTAAACCTACGATCTCCCATCCACTCATCAAGATTCCTCTTGAAGAGGATCAATGAGGGACTCTGCCTAACCTGGACTGGGATTTTATTCCAGAGTGAAGGGAGCCTCTGGGATATGAATCTGTCCCTCCAGCATGTCCTATTTACTACAGTGCTGAGGTTCAAGTCTCTCGAGCGCGTAGCTCGATGGGATTTGGATTTTCTGAGATGCAGCATGTCCATTAATTCCAGGTTGGACATGGCTTTATACATCAGGCACAGATCACCTCTGAGCAGGCGGTATGCCACTGAGTAGAACTGGAGTTTCTTTAACCGGGCAGCATATGGCATCTGTTTGAGCCCTTTGATCCTCTTGGTGAGGTACTTTTGGGGTCTTTCCAGTTGCTGCAGGTGTCTGGTAAGGTACATCCCAAAAGGGGCATTGTACTCAATTATGGGCCTGATGAGGGATGAGTAAAGAGGCACGATGACCTCCCCTGATCTAGATGTGAATCCCTTCATGATTAGGTGGGCTATATAAAATGCTGCAAACCAAGCCAAATAGCGTGCACCAAGTGGAATATGCCAAAACACCAGCGAAGCTATGATACACCTCTTTATTTGTAAAAACAGCTTAGACGAAAAACACAAATGTTTCAATGCACTCCGAAGACCCTGTGCAATTCAATTAAAACCAATAACTAACTGTATAATGCGATTAAGCGCTTTCATCCCCTCAATCGTGGACTTCATCAGAATCGCATACAATCATAGTGTAAAACATTTTATAAACTTTTTGGCACCAACTTTTTACACAAAGATTTAAAGCCATATTCATCCTGTTTTTTTCCTACAACTCATTAACTATCTATCAATTCATGTTTCAGATAGAAATGTATGTGCAGTGTGTTCCTACATACAATACCAGTATTGAAATATATAAAACACAATTTATAATATAAAACCCCTTTAAAATACTGTTAAGATAATATCCTATCTATCTTGTATTAAAATTGTTGATTAAAGCTTCAAAATACAATATATATATATTATAATATTGTTAAAACCAATTTTATATAATTACCTTACTGCATAAATAGACCAAAAATATTGGCTGATTATCTAATTGCACTTGTACTGTTTAAAAAATGCATATATATATATATAAATATAAATAAGTACCCTAAGTGAATAAAACATATATACTATTAAAAAGTGTAAATGTAATTACTATGATGTATAGATACTTTCCATGAGACTTCAATTTTTTTCTATATTATGTGTAAGATGTAGTATAAGAATATGAATATAGAGAATTAATCAAACCATATAATTATTTGAAAACTAAAAAAATTAACAATAATAATAATAATAATAATAATGTATGTAATAGCTAATATTAGTTAATTTATAAAAAATGTAATAAAAGTGTAATAAAAGTTATAATAAAAATTAAAATGTATTGAATGTGGTGAATAGTAATTGATTGCTGTAAATAAAAATTGGATAATAATACATTTAAATACATTAATGGCAGAGTGTGACAAACCAACACTTCTTATCCAATTACTGTAGAAAGATTCAACAACACAATATAACATAGCACGCATAGATGAAGTGGTTTATATTAGGAATGGTCTTAATGATATATATTCATTTAGTCCTGGTTTTGTGGAAGCGTCAGTCAATATTTGCCATTTTGCCTCTCTAGCCGCTATATATGCCTTTAGATTGCCTCCCCTGATATTGTAATTTACCCGTTCTAAAATAGCAAACTTAAAATGATGTCTATTATCAGTCTCTTGGATATGTCGACTTAGGGCATTGCTACTATCTTTCTTTTTGACTGCATATAGGTGTTCATAAATTCGCCTTCTGAATTTCCATTCTGTTTTACCTATATAGAAACAACTGCATAATTGACATTTGGCTAGATAAACAATATTCATGGTGCTGCAATTACCATTTACAAATGTAACTCTAGCCTTATTTATATTATCCAATACCAAATTAACATTTTCATTAATGGTTTTACAATACTGACAGCTTCCACATTTTCTAGCTCCTTGATTGTTTCCTTTATTCCTAGTCTGTCCTGCATTCTTTTCCAGAAAAGCCTTCAAATTCATTCCCATTTTGTATACAAAAATAGGTGACTCGCCCAATATTTCCCTTAAATCAGTATCATTAAATGATACATTCCAATATTTTTTCACCATTTCTTTAATATAATTCGCCTGAGGAGTGTATTATATAATACAAGCCCTTTTGTATCCTTTATCTTCATTTTGTACCACTGTATTACTAGGACTCACACTTCCTAAGACTGGGAAGTATTTAGTCCCCCATTGTTCAATCACATACATTTTAACTTCTTTAATGAGATATTTTGGGTACCCCCTGTCTAGGAATAATTTACTGATGAATTCTATTTCCTCTATCATTTCATCTTGCTTTGAAGTCATTCGTGCTGCACGAATACATTGCCCCTTGAAAATGTTTTACACTATGATTGTATGCGATTCTGATGAAGTCCACGACTGAGTGGATGAAAGCGCTTAATCGCATTATACAGTTAGTTACTGGTTTTAATTGAATTGCACAGGGTCTTCGGAGTGCATTGAAACATTTGTGTTTTTCGTCTAAGCTGTTTTTACAAATAAAGAGGTGTATCATAGCTTCGCTGTTTTTTTGGCGTATTCCACTTGGTTCATGCTATTTGGCTTGGTTTGCAGCATCTTACTCTTCGTATCTGGTTCGTGGACTATATAAAATGTTTTTCTAACCACTTTGGCCACGTGGTTGTCTAATCAGAGATTGCTATCAACTTGGGTCCCCAGGTCCCTAATTACTTCTTCTGTACTTAATGGATTACCACCTATGTGGTAATTTGTGGGCACTTTGTTTTTGCCAAAGGGGATGACTATACACTTTTTGCCGTTTAGCTTGAGGCCATGGCTCTGGCACCAGTTGTCTGTTTCTATGAGGCCCTTTTGGAGGATGCTTGTGTCGGCTGGAGAGTCGATTATGGCGCCCAGTTTGCAGTCATCTGTGAACTTGGTCAGCCACAGTCCTTCCGTGTTGGCCTGTACCTCCGAGAAATATATACCGAACAAGAGAGGTCCCAGGACTGAGCCTTGTGGGATGCCACTTGTAACTGGTTTGGAGTCTGACATGGCTCCAGCAATTCTAACCATGTGGGTTCTGTCCTTGAGCCAGTTTGCAACCTATCTAGTGATATAGGGGTTTATATTTAAGCTGATGAGCTTATCTATAATGCCCGAGTAGGGTATTGTATCGAAGGCTTTTGCGAGGTCCAGGTAGGCTGTGTGGACCACCTTCCCCTCGTCAATGGCCTTGGTGACTGTTTCAAAGAAATCAACCAGGTTTAAGAGGCAGGATCTGCCCTTAACAAAGCCGAACTGGGTAGGATCCAGTGTCTTTAGGTCCCCATTATCTTTATTTATGAGGTCCATGATGATCCTTTCCATAACTTTGCAGACCAAGCTAGTCAGGCTTATGGGGCGATAGTTTCCAGGATCCGTTGAGGCATCACCTTTGTGGAGAGGGGCCACTGTTGCTGTATGCCACTCTTTGGGTACATATCCTGTAGTAAGGCTGAGATTGAACAGTAGTTTTATGTTTGGGTTTAGCTCTTCTTGGAGTTCATGTTGGACGCAGCCCGGGACACTGTCTGGTCCCATTGATGCTGTGTTTTTTGCTTTGGAGAGGGCAGCTCTTACCTGAGCATCTGAGATGTCAGGGGGGCAGCACTCTGCTGGGATAGATATTTGCCCTTTTGGTGGGGAGGGGGAGGAGAAGTTTGCGCTGAACCTGTCAGCTGGGATGTTGGCAATGTCTGTGGGTTCGGTGTATTTTTTGTCATTTTGGACTAATTCTGAGCATATCTGGGAATTCCCACCCAGGTTCCTAACATAACTAATGAAAGCCTTGTGATTATCCTTAGTGTCCTGTGCAATTTTTCTCTTGAAGCTGGCCTTAGACGATTTTATGAGTGCCCGTAGTTTTTTGCAAATACTGATCAGAGATGCCTTCCCTTTTTGGGATTTTGCTCTATCATGTAGTAGCTTCCTCCTTCTATTGTATAGTTTGTTTATGGCTTGGGTCCACCAGACAGGACGTCTGCCTTTAGAGGATTGGGTCTTGTTTTTTTTTGGGATTGCATGATCCATGCATTCCTGAAGGTGTTCATAGAATGCGTTTATAAAGGATTCTACGGTCTGGGCCGTATTTTCCACAGGCCCGGGAGCTTTGAAGGATTCCATCTCGGTTTTGAGGAGTGTGAAATTTGCTTTAGAAAAGTTTTTCACTGTGGTTTTCAGGGCAGGGGGTGGAGTCGGGATGTGAATATCCAGTGAGATTAGTTTATGGTCTGATCTTACCAGTGAGGGATACACTTCTGGTCTGGAGCATAGAGTCCCCATGTTGGTGATGATCAGGTCCAATATGTTTTCCCCTCTTGTGGGAGTGGTAACAAGTTGTTCCATAGCATTTGAGTTTATAAATTCTAGGAACCTTTGGGCTAAGGTGTTGGAGCTAGAGTAATTCTCCCAGTCTATGTTTGGGTAGTTGAAGTCGCCCCGTATAATGGTGTGTGGAGAGATCTTCATATTTTCCAGTGTTCTCAGGAAGGCTGAGTGGGGTTCCTGGGTTTGGGAAGGTGGTCTGTAGCAGGCTATAAACTGGAAGGCAGTTTTACCCACTGCTAGTTGCACATGGATAGTCTCTGATGCTTCATGCTGTGCCACCAACCTGGATGTGTGGGTATCTTTGACGAATATTGATACTCCCCCTCCTTTTGTGGTTCAGTCCAAGTTTTGGGGCCGAAAAGCATGGTATGAGGTATAACCTGGTAGTGCTGGGGTTCTCTCGGGAGCCTTGAACCAGGTTTCTGTTACTGCACAGATATCGATGTTCTCCATGCTAAGGAGAGTTTTGAGTGCGTGCATCTTGAGGTTTAGACTTCTGCCATTGAGTAGCATTACTCTTAGTTTCTTATCCCTTGTGATACCTACATCTTTGTTATTATTTTCATGAGTAACAATTAACACATCATTGCACCTGCACATGTAAAACTGACCAGTACAACTAGAATATGTAACATTAGTTGTTCCTTTCTTAAAGATGGTTATCTAACTATAAATCAGTATTAGCTATAAATGGCACTTCACTGAAGCACAAAATAGGCAGTATAGTCTTCTGCAAAT